>NC_090235.1:26125990-26403490 GCF_024489055.1 Chanodichthys erythropterus
CAATATAGAGGTTTTGCTCAGGGAACATTGGTTTCTGCATACTGTGAGCAATTTATACACACAATGTGTTTATTTTCATCTGATATACAGTATCAGCATGTATGTTGTGTTTCACTTCTGATTATTGAATTGCAGTTGTACTGCACTGATGCTGTCACACACAAGATTTTCACCAGCACTCCAGATATCCTATTTTAATGAAAACATCTTATGCATAAATGCAGTAAACAGAAAGCAAAAGTAAACATTCATTTTCATCTCATAAAGATTACAATATGAGTTAGCCAACTCTAAAGATCACACACTATGGGAAGGTCTTACATTTCCTCATGACTTCAAAGATCTTTTATTGAAAAGGACGTTTGTCTGGGTGACCAGATCAGCTTGGCCAGCTGCAGACCAAGCCTGGCGTGATGTTCACAGACAGAGGTGCACTCATTTTATTTCATGTTTTAAATAATTTAATTTCAATTGTATAATTTAAACTAGGGGCAGCTAAGACAGCATTCACCTCCACCAATTTTGCAGATTACATTACGTCATTTCTGCGTCTGGGTTTCCGGTAGTCCGCTGCTCTATTCGAGTTCCCGTATGAAAAGAAAACGCTGGAATGTATAACACAGTGTGCTGTGCAAAAAATCTCACAAGCACCCACACACTTAGTGCAATCCACGGCAAGGAAATCCACACCACACAAGTTTGGGAAAAGAGAATTTCCACCCTCCAAAAAATAGCCCGCCTGCCCACTTCGGGTCACCCCGGCTCCGGCCAACCAGCAGGACTTCCGATTAAATATCCGGCAAACCAATTCCTTAAAATTCACTAGAGGGAGAGCAGCCACCCTGACAGCCTACATCTGGTCCGCGTGTAAACCACATGTACCAGATGTGGGCCAGATCTGGGCCACACTATATTGCTGTCTGGGTGGCTCGGAAGTCCTGCTGGTTGGCCGGAGCCGGGGTGACCCGAAGTGGGCAGGCGGGCTATTTTTTGGAGGGTGGAAATTCTCTTTTCCCAAACTTGTGTGGTGTGGATTTCCTTGCCGTGGATTGCACTAAGTGTGTGGGTGCTTGTGAGATTTTGTGCGCCGGGGGATACTCAATGGGGGTCGTTGTGAAGCCCACTGCTTAGCCTGCCCTCCTCTGGGCGCACCCCAGCTCAGTGGCGAGAATTGTTGTGGTGTGGTGATCAATTTGTTCTTTATCTAAATATTAGTAGTCTGGAGTGGTTGACTGCCACCAGCATTGCATTGCTTTATGACCCGTGATTTTTTTTTTTTTTTTTAACTATTTATGATTCAATAAAGTGATTTTTTGTACATATCCACGTCTCATGGTTGGTGATTGTGGGAAGAAATTCGAACTTGTGTGCCCTTAGTTGATATTTCCCCGACTGATTCAGGCTGGGGTGGCGTAGTCGCTACTTTATATATATATATATTTGAATATGAGAGTGCCCTCGTGTCGCCACAGTAATTAAACTGAAAGCAAAAGTAAACGTGGGTAAAACGGGTGTGTAGATAAAGTTTTATTGTCGACACTATAACCTTGCTCCCTTGATCAGTTCGATTAACGCGATGGCGACGGTGGTTGACACATATATCTTGACCGAGGCGCTCTCTGCCATTCTGGGAGTCACTGTGAAGTTACAGTCAGACTGTAAGGATTCAGATGGAGCCATTAAACTGGATATTACCAGTCTTACAACTCTCGCCCTTCTTGGTTATGATGCGTTCATGCTTGTGACCCAGCCTGTAAATTTTATAACTTCTTTACTGACCGGGTGGTTTATTGGTGATCAGAAAAATTCCCAAGAATCCCCGAAAACAGAAAGCGCTAGCTCTTCTCTCCGGAAAGAATTATTTGTGATCCCGGATGATTTTTTCTACCCAAAGTTTAACTTTGACTTCACGAAAATGTCCGAGTCAAAGTCTGATGAGTGCATGCGCGGGGACGAGCCGTACAAGCGGCCCTACGGGTGGATGCGCTTCGCGCTGAAGGTGCGGGACAAATACCCGGACGGGAACGCTTGGCTGGGAACAGATGGGTGGAGGAGCCGTTCCGACCCCGGTGAGTGGCCAGTCTCCTACCACGGAACCGGTTTACAGGGGGCTGAGGGCATCATACAGTCTCACTACAAGGCGGGAGACCGTCAGGCTTACGGAAGAGGGATTTATTCATCTCCAGACATCAAAGTGGCAGATGTCTACGCAACAAGCAAGAAATTCATCTCGCAAAAGAATGGAAAGACTTACAAAGTCATTATGCAGAACAGAGTCAATCCCAAGAAGAGGGAAATCATCAAGGGGAATAACTTTTGGTTGGTCCGTATTCCTGAAGGAACATCAGCTACGAAAGAGAAAGAAATAGTGGAGAGTTCAATCCGCCCTTACGGACTCCTGCTTAAAGAGGTGGAAGGCAAATAAAGTTGCTCTCAGAATTGAGCTTTACTCTGTCTCTTGGTCACACATTTCTACATTCAATTCTTCTGACTTTTGGTTAAAGAGATGTTTATTACCATGTTTATGAGATTGTATTTGCCTATTTGTCTCTCTCAAATAGTTGACATGGAATTGTAAAGCTGAAATAAAGTTTGTGTGCATGATGTTCTTTTGAAACTGACTTTGACTATTATTAACTGTGCAAAAATTCTTATTTTTACTTAAGAGTCTAATATTTTCATCTGTCCTAATCAAAGTCACGTATATCACGTTATTTTACGACAAATTAGCACTACTTATCAGAACCTAACAGTTCTTTAGGGAGCAAGATTCTGGCAAAAACAGATTGCAGAAACAATAAAATTGACTGTGATTTTAATAGTCAGGATTTGAAATGAATTTTGTGCACTTACCAGCCAGTTTGGCCATTTTTTAAAGTTAATAAGCTACCGGCCATTCAGAACTTCTAGCCAAACAAAAACACAGTCAAACCAAAACTTATTCAGACACATTGAACATTTCATTCATTAATAGGCTATAGTTTATTCACTATAGTTAAAAAAATGGTAATAAAATATGACAAGATCTCAGATTTCTGTGTCAGAAAAAAAATAATCTCAATTATATTAACATAGTCAGATCAAAGTGTCTGAATAATTTTTGGTTCCAAATTTTTATCAATTTTAGTCCACTGCATGAAGATTTTTTGGGTATAATATGTCACAGTTTACTTTATTTTGCTATCCTCACTTACATAAATGAACTATATTGGCTTGACAGTAAAAAATAATGAGAGCTTAGATTTAAAAAATGTAGGCCTATTATTAAATCTGATTCAGTCATTGAATGCCTTTCAGTTTTACAGTCATACTGTTTGCTGACAACATAAAAAAAAAATTCCATGTCCACGTCAGTAATGATGGCAAAGGTTTCATACTTGCAACATTTGCAATAGATGGCGCTGTTGTGGTCAAACAAAAGAGATCCTTAAACACAGCAAGTTGTCTGCCTGTTACAAAATAGCCTACTTTGTTGTGTCAACTCATTTTGATTTTTGAAACATTTAATAACCTTGTATCGCATGAAGAGTGAACACTATGTTGATTTATTTGTTATCTATCATCATCCTAGATTCCACAACAACACGATCACTGGAAATTTTTTAGTGTTGGACATGAACACAAACCAGGGGCGGAGCCAGACATAAAACATTTTGAAAAAGCACTTGGGGCTAGAGCCTCAGAAGTCACCCCCTTATTCCACCCCAACACAAACTACTAAGGCCTATATTGTTTGAACTGAAAACAGAAAAGCTAAACATCACTGGCAGTTTATATTTCTCCACAGTGTTGTTTTTTTTAGAAGCTGTAATTTATTCAAAAGGACTATAAGCATATCGAAGCTATTCCAGTTCGTTTTTTAAATGCTCTTCCCTCGCTAACTTCCCTCAGTCTCGTTGACTCGGATGTACGTCATTGCTTAAGTTGCATGAGTGCCGCACTACTGGCGGAACCTTTGCAATGGGCTCAAGCCTACCGACCGCTTCGCTCTCAAACCCGGTGGCCGCTTCGCACTCAAGTTCGCCGGTTGCAACGCTCTCAAGTTCGCCGGTTGCAACGCTCTCAAGTTCGCCGGTTGCAACGCACTCAAGCTCGCCAGCTGCCATGGACTCAAGCACCCTGGATGCTATGGACAAGATGGCTGCTTTGCCAGGGCCCACGGGCAAGATGGCCGCCCCCTCGGAGCTTAAGGATATAGGGGGCGTTCAAGCCATTGAGTCTGCTCCAGAGACCGCTCCAGTCGGTGAACCATCGCCGCTCTCGGAAGAAGAGGAGGAGGAGGAAGAAGGCGTCCTCCTCTCCTCAAGACGCAGACGCCCTTCAAGAGGCCGCTGTGGGCCTGGGGATCATTCCAGAGGTCTCTCCAGCTCCGCCCAAGCGTCATGCTCTACCAGCACCGCCTAAGCGTCTTGCCCTGCCAGCGCCTACTGAGCTCCTCACTCTACCGGCGCCACCTGTGCTCCTTGCCCTGCCGGCGCCACCTGTGCTCCTCGCCCTGCCGGCGCCGCCCAAGCTCCTCGCTCTGCCAGCGCCACTCAAGCGTCTTGCCCTGCCAGAGCCACCCGAACTCCTTGCCCACAAACCCGCAACGTACCCCGTTGAAATCCCCAAGAACTTTTTTTGGGGGGGGCAGTATACCTGAGGGTGGGGAGCTTGTGGGTGGGGACCCTGCTCAACCATGGCCGTTAAGGGCCTCCGAATTATTATGGCCCTTAATGGACTCTGACCCGCTGGGGTCGCCTATAGACTCTGTTCTGCCGTGGCTGCCCAAGCTGCCTGACCCGCCGTGGCCGCCCGAGGCTCCTGACCTGCCGTGGCCTCCCGAGGCCCCTGGCCCACCGTGGCTGCTTGAGTTCCTGGACCTGCCCTGGAGACCTCCATACCCGCCTGCACATCCAGTATCTCCTGCCTGTAGGTCTCCAGGGCACCCACCGGGAGGGGGACATTCTGTCACGATCACCATCTGTTCCCGTCATGTTCCTGTTCACTCCAGACTACATTTCCCATCATCCCCCCTGTCAATCACATGCACTCACTCCACCAATCACCTGTTGCCACATACAGCCTAGCACTCCACACTGATCACCACACCCAGCTGCACATCATTACCAGGACTATAAAGGACTTTCACACGCACCACTTCAGGGTGAAGTCTTGATTACCCCGTGTGTCATTTCCGAGTGTTTATATCCTGTCTGCCTATCTGTTGTGGATCCTGCCTGTTACCCGTTTACGATTCCGTTGCTGCCTGTCCTGACCCTTGCCTTGTATACTGTTCTGTGAGTGATATCTGCCTAGCCTGACCATTGCCTGTTTCCTGACTACGATTCTGCCTGTCCCTTGCTGTTCCTGTTTGACCCTGCCTGTACGACTACTCTTACTTCTAATAAACGCTGCATTTGAATCTTACTTCGAGTCCCGCCTTCGTTACAATATGTGTGTTTTAAATGTTTAGAAAAATAATTAATTTATCATAGAGTTGTTTGCGGTGGGGTAAATTAAACACGATATGCGGTGACGTCACGTCAGTAAACTCGCTCAGTCAAAATCGAGGGAGCGAGGGTCTGTCCATATAAACTTCCCTCGTCCACTTCATGAAGTGGAACACACTTCAAAATGGCGGCAAGGATTCCCCTGAGGGGAAATGTTTAGGGAAGTTCACGAGTACATGTCTAAAACTGGAGTGGAACGCAGCCCTGGACTTTTGCTTTACATTCCCACGCTTCCTGTGCTTTCTACCTGTTAATCTGTTTCATTGGTTACTGATTGTTCCACACCTGCATCTCATTACGGGCCTTAACACCTGTATTGAAGTTCTTATGTTCTCATTGTGTGGTCTGATCCTCTAGCTCTAGGCTGATTGATATTTGAGGATTTAATTGTTGTGAGTCCTCCATCCTCATCTTCCTTTTCTTGAATAAATGTTGTGTCTAGAGCCTAAACTTTTGTCTCACAACTGTGACAATGTGTGTGGTGTTAGTGTGTAAAGGGCCCTTCATGACTCTATAAACATTTGCATCCTTTCATGATTATTTGATGTAAACGGTAAGGCTTTTAAAGTTTGTAAGAATTTGGAACAATTACTTGTATTTTCTGTTCTATTGGTAAAACGTGAACTGGTCAGTTGCCTGACCAGAAAAACAAAACAAAAACTGCAGCCTAAGATGTTTTGCTGGTCTTAGCTGGTTTAAACTGGTCTCGTAGCCTGGCCGAGTTAGCGTTTAGCTGGTAGACATCCAGCTTCCAGGCCTAACCTACTGAAAAGTGCCCAAATCATCTCTAACAGACCAGCCTGACCATATCCAGATTTAAGATTTTTTCTTTTCTCAGTATTTGTTTCAAATACTACTGCATTTCACCTAATTTTGTTGTTTTATTTTATTTTCTTAAATGTAACCCCCTTAACTGTTGTCATGGTTGATCCTCTCATTTTGAAAGCAAAGGTGAACATAATGGGCATGTTAGTGGTCAGTCATGGTCCTGGGGACCCACTGCACATTGAGATTGGCCCTGTCCAAATACCCACACTTGCAGTCTTGTCCACTTGAGAGCGCGTACATGTGACAGGAAGTAAGTGCGCAAGACTGTCCCATGTCTTAAAAATGCCCAATTGCAGTGCCCTTAAAGGTGCCGAAGAACATGTTTTTAAAAGATGTAATATAAGTCTTAGGTGTCCCCTGAATGTGTCTGTGAAGTTTCAGCTCAAAATATAGTTTTTTTTTAATAAATTTTTTTTACTGCCTATTTTGGGGCATCATTAAATATGCGCCGATTCCTTTAATTCTCGAGCTCCACGCCCCAAGAGCTCGCGCTTGCCTTAAACAACATAAAAAAAGTTCACACAGCTAATATAACCCTCAAAATGGATCTTTACAAAGTGTTCGTCATGCAACATGTCTAATCACGTAAGTATGGTATTTATTTGGCTGTTTACATTTGATTCTGAGTGAATTTGAGGCTATGCTCTGTAGCTAACGGCTAATGCTACACTGTTGGAGGGATTTATAAAGAATGAAGTTGTGTTTATGAATTATACAGACTGCAAGTGTTTAAAAAATGAAAATAGCGACGGCTCTTGTCTCCGTGAATACAGTAATAAACGATGGTAACTTTAACCACATTTAACAGTACATTAGCAACATGCTAACGAAACATTTAGAAAGACAATTTACAAATATCACTAAAATATCATGATATCATGAATCATGTCAGTTATTATTGCTCCATCTGCCATTTTTCGCTATTATCCTTGCTTGCTTACCTAGTCTGATGATTCAGCTGTGCACAGATCCAGACGTTAATACTGGCTGCCCTTGTCTAATGCCTTTCATAATGTTGGGATCATGGGCTGGCATATGCAAATATTGGGGGCGTACATATTAATGATCCCAACTGTTACGTAACAGTCGGTGTTATGTTGAGATTCGCCTGTTCTTTGAAGGTCTTTTAAACAATTGAAATTTATATAAGAAGGAGGAAACAATGGAGTTTGAGACTCACTGTATGTCATTTCCATGTACTGAACTCTTGTTATTCAACTATGCCGAGGTAAATTCAATTTTTGAATCTAGGGCACCTTTAACGCACACTAAACCCACACTATCTTGAATATCGCTTCAGAGCTCTATTCAAGGCTAAGAGTATCCCATCATGCATTATGTTCGGGAACTCACATGCCCTGAAATTGCGAGATGTCAAGGAAAACATTAGACTGTAAGTTAAATTAATTATATATTACATATAATTTGGTAATAAAATATAAAGTGTTGCACATTTTATTGATGCAAAGATGAGTAGGCTATGTGTTTTTTGTACATAATTTGCAACTGATTTTTTTCACTTAAAGCACCACAATTTTAATATTGTGTCTTCTGTTAGTTATATAGCGACTACTGAACAGACATTTAGAAGTGAATTTAAACACTTGCATTTTTTGCAACACTAAGTGTGTCCCATCGGGTAATCAAAAGTTCTACACACACTTGCAGCCTTCACGCCTACTTGAACACTTTTGCCAAATAATAGGCTACAACAAGTGGTAAAGTGCAAAGACTGCAAGTGTGGGTATTTGGACAGGGCTTTTGTCTCTCTTGTCACACTTTAGCAGCGCTAACATGTCTGCCAATGAGCCGATGATCTGAATCAGGTGTGCTATATAAAACGTAGGCCTACATACAATGTGTGCAAATCTGGGTCCCTAGTCCCACTAGTATGACTGAAAACCACTGTTACACGTTGAATCATAATCTTGATAAGGTCGAGTGTTAACGCCATGGATGTGGACAAACATATCTTGACCGAGGCGCTCTCTGCCATTCTGGGAGTCACTGTGAAATTACAGTCAGATTGTAAGGATTTAGATGGAGCCATTAAACTTCAAATTGCCAACCTGACAACTCTTGCCCTTCTTAAAAATGAAGCACTCGCTGTCCAACCTGTGACTTGTCTGACTAGGCTACTTCTCTATCGCGGTTGGTTGTTGATAAGAAAAAATCACAAGAAACCACGAAAAGTGTCTTAGGACAGGCGAGCTGTTCTCTCCGGAAGGAATTATTTGTGATTTCGGATGACTTTTTTGATCCATCGTTTGACTTTGATTTCACGAACATGTCCGAGCTGAAATCTGATGAGTGCATGCGCGGGGACGAGCCGTACAAGCGGCCCTACGGCTGGATGCGCTTCACGCTGAAGGTGCGGGACAAATACCCGGACGGGAACGCTTGGCTGGGAACAGGTGGCTGGAGGAGCCGTTCCGCGCCCGGCGAGTGGCCAGTCTCCTACCACGGAACCGACTTACAAGGAGCTGCAGGCATCATACAGTCGCAGTATACGGCGGGAGACCGCCAGGCTTACGGAAGAGGGATTTATTCATCTCCAGACATCAACGTAGCATATGTGTTCGCGAAAACCAAGAACTTAATTTCCCAAAAGAATGGAAAGACTAACAAAGTCATCATGCAGAACAGGATCAACCCCAAGAAGAGGGAAATCAAGAACAAGGACATCTGGTTGGTCCCTATCCCTGAAGGAACATCTGCTGAGAAAGAGAAAGAAATAGTGGAGAGCTCAATACGTCCTTATGGCCTCCTGCTTAAAAAGGTGTAAGGCCAACAGTATACTATATATATATATTACCTAGAGGCCTTGTTGAAAATTTCCTGTTCTTTAATTCATTTTTGTGCTGCTTACTGCATGTCTGTTGAAGATTCACTCACAGATTTCATAATTGTTAATAAGTGTTATGTGTGTTTGTATGTGAAGAGAAGAAAAGTTCATTACTATAAATTCATAAGAGGACATAGGGATGAATTTCCATGAAACATTGTATTGAAAAGGCATATAAAATGTTTGTTTTGCACATCATTATGGGAAAGATATGTATTCCTGCAAAGTTTTATAAAAAATGTTATTCATCCCTGTTTAGACAAGCGTGATCCAGCCTTTGTTTCTTTTTGGGGCAATTTGACCCCAGAACACTGATCACAAATCCAAATGAATAACATCTACACTGCTAATTCATTGCATTTATACTTATTTTATATTAGTGGTTCATTTTTAATGGAGAATGATTGTCAATGTCATTTTGTCAGTGTTATGTCATTAGGTCTCTAAAACACCAGGGGCCGTATTCACAAAACATCTTAAGGCTAAAAGTAGCTCCTAACTTGCCGATTTAGGAGAAACTCTTAAAAATAATGGGTGTGTCAGTCATAATTTTAGGAGTCCTAATTTTTTGCTCTAAGAGTATTTCACAAAGCATTTTAGCGCTAAAACTAGCTTCTAAGTCTGTGAGAAGTTAGAAGTAGTCAAGAGGACTCCTAAGTCTCTAAGACCAAATCACAAACAGTCCTAATCCACCCAAAGACACTGTACACCACTGAGGCAATAGCGATTGAGCCTTGGGTGCTGAACTTTTTCTTTATAAATGCAATACATTATGATTTATAGATTTATAGACACCAAAAAAAAAAAACTTTAACAAATTAAATTTTACAATTAACTTTATATACTAGTTTAATTAGTGACACTTAGCCTATTTTAAAACCTTTATGGCAACAATGGCAACATTTTATTTTGACTTTTTTATTAAAAAAAAAATTATTTGAATAGGGCAACATTTGTATTTTAAAACCTTTATTTTTCATTCTACAATATTTCTATGATTAAATCACTGACTCCTCCCCCATCAGCCAATCACTTGTGGTTTACTCCATAGCAACAAGGTCAACTCCGCCCTTACTCTTAGCTTAAGACTTCAGTCTATTCCTTAGTAAAAGTTTGTCTCAGCAGCTCTGTGAATAGGTTTTAAGAGAAAACTCTTAGCTAAGAACTTTTACTTCTATTTAGGAGAACTCTTAGTGGTAAGATAAAATGTTTTGTGAATACGGCCCCAGATAGTTAAAGGTCCTGTTTTTCGAGTTTTTTTTAAGCTTTGATTGTGTTTATAGTGTGCAATATAACATGTGTTCATGTTTCGCGTGTAAAACAACACAGTATTTTTCACATAATTTACTTATCTGTATACCGCTGTTTCCACTGTCATAAAAGCGGGCTGATGACTTCCTTGTTCTATGAAGTCCCTCCTTCAGAAATACGTAACGAGTTCTGATTGTGCCAGCGGTTCCTGTGTTGTGATTCGACAGCAGCTTAGCGCTCCTTGCCCGGAAAGGTCACGCCTCTTACCATAACGTGGAGATGCACGCGCTCAGTGTTATTGTAAACATGTCTTTAATTTTACCCTATCAATTTGAGCCGGAATCAGACCCGGTGATTGAACTGCGGGATGAAAATAACAGCGTTTCGACGACATGGCGACAAACACACTCTACAAACGCAACTCTTGTGTATTCCTGTGGGCGGAGGTTAGTCAAAAAACAGTTTTAGTGACGTCATTAAAGAAGGAAGTAGAGGGATGTAGTCCAAACTGGCCGTTCGATGTAGGCGACTTCTGTTCAATAAAATATCTCGCTTGGCATTGAAATTTGAGCTTTAAAATTGTACAGATTTTATTTATAACAACAACATTACACACTAACTAAAGTTTGAAACATGGGATCACGAAGAACGGGACCTTTAAATGCTATTAAAAAGTCAATATCCAGTTCACCATGTTAGGACACTTACACACATCGACAGATTCTAAACATCTCTGAACTTGTATAGGAGTATAAATCACAAGTTTCAATGCATCAGGTTTAAGAGCAACAAATATGTTAGAAAAAATGGCAAAATATCAAAGTACTGAGAAAGTTTGCAAACAAATTTAATAAAGTAGGCTTTTTGTTTTTGTAAGTTTTTGTTATTCACAGAGGTGTGAATGTCTATATGTGGACCGGTTATTATCGTTAACGAAACCATAAAAAAAATACTTTTTTTCCACTTACTGATTCTGCAAGATTATGCTTATTTTTCATCAGAAGGTTCTGTATCCATGATGAAAGTGGAGCAGGCAGTTGGAGGATCTCCTCACCAAACAATACGCAATTTCAGACATATCCTATCCAGATGGGATTAAATTTCTTTCAGTCCATTTCTTTGTGAACTGGGGCATATGTTCCCAGGGTCCTATATGTTTCCTGAGATTTATATGGCACATAATGAACAGGGGCGGATCTACCGAGGTGGCGTGGGGTCCCAGAATTATCCCAGTATAAAACATAAATGTAAGCATGTGTTTTTTGTACCACTTTTCAGCAGAGGTGCTTCAATATGATGACATAAAAAAACAGTGTACTGCAAATAATGGCAAGAAAACACTTTCTTGTCCTTGCAGGTGTCATCATCATCATTAAATCACTGTAAAAATGCTACAGTAAAAACATGTTAATTGGTTAATAGCAAGTTCCATTAGTATACCGTGAAAAACTGTAATACATCTAACAGTGTTTTTTACGTAATTTTACAGTAAAATACTATTAAATGGAAGTAAATTTGAAAGTTATATTTACAATATAATTTATATTATTCATATTTACAATTATAATTTACAGTGAAAAAACAAACTGACATTCTCACAATTCCCTGTGTAAACAACGACATTTATACAACACTGTTTTCAACTAAAAAACGTAAAACTTTTTATGTTTTGGCTGTTTATTTACATGACAATGGCGTGAAAACGCAAACTTTTGAAAGCGAGTTTTAAAGTGCATATTTTTGAAAACCATACCATTATTGTCTCCTTGTACATAAACAAATTTTTGAAAAAGGTGGTGTCATGCGTATTACGTGCAGTCCATAGGCGCGTAGTGTTTCTTTACAAAGTGACATCGCCAACTACTGGCCAGGTAGCAGAATACAGCGTTTTTAATAGTTTTCGCGGATCTGTGGGATCATTTTGAAAATGTTGTCTGTAAGTAAAAAAAGCAAAGAAAAAATGTTCTTACATGGTTTTTAGTACATCGTTGTAGTGTAAACATACACTTAGTTGGTATTTGAGTTGGTTTTGCACTGTTCTCTTCAGTTTCATGTCTTCGTTTATCTGTTGCCATAGTTTGTTTTGATTAAAGAACTTCATGCGATTAGATCCTGCCTTTATTTTCCTTTTTTTTTTTTTTTTTGCAAACCTTCCCTGACAATGGTATTTTGTTTAAACAATTCTGTCTGTTTAGTTGTTATCAATCATGTTAAAACCCTTTAGGGTTTTTATCTTGGCCTGGTTTCAGACAGACTTTAGCCTAAACCAGGATTATGCTTTAGTTTAATTAGGATATTTAAGTAACTTTTATAAACGTACACTTTAAAAAAAACATTACTGATGTGCATCTTGACATAAAACAATGGCAATGACATATTTTTTAAGATATGTCAGTACAAGTTGCTTTAAGTTAACAGCTCAAACATGCATTTTAGTCTATCTTAAGCCTTATCTGTGAAACCGGGGGCTTATGCTGTTAATATAAAGTTTATTGAATTATTTTCGTGTCACATTACCATGGTGGTGTTTTGTATTTGTGTACAGGACACTGTGCACCTTCAATATATTAGTATTTACCTCAGCTTGTGGAAAAGGCTACATGTGATGAACTTTAATTCATCATGTGTCTCTTGTACCACCTGTACTACCGTGGTTATCAGTATAATATACATGTACATAATAGAATTATCACTTTAGATGGAATATTAACATTATATCATGGAATAAAATATTCAGTTCTTGTGGGAACTTGTCAAATACACTGACGTAAGGCTCTCAATATAGACTTGAGGGAACTAAACAAATGTTGGAATAATGTAATCTCAAAAAGACAGAGATTTATTAGGTTTCTTACAAGGACATTTAACATTCTCTGTGCAATGACATTATCTACCATAGCTGTAGATTTAGATTTGGAGGGTAGGAGTTTTCATTGTCGAGCGTCAAGAGGTTGGCCAGTGCTACTCCAGAAGTCACCTGTAGATGTCGCCAAAATCTTTACACATGAACTACATGATGTCATATATTTTAAGTTAGAGTACATTTTCTTTCTCATTAAACGCATGTTATCGGATTTATATTGATATTTTGGCTGTTAGAACTCAGGTTAAAACACAAAGTGTAACATATAATTTCTTAACAAAAATATTTAACATTTTAAACTAACAAGACAGGAGTTCACTGCTGTTTTAGCATTGAACCGTGACCTGTTACCGCGAATAAGGGCAGGTTTGCATATGACCGCCGCTCATACACACTCAGATACACCCAATGTGTTACCTGACTAGGGAATGATTGCTGTCTCTATCGAGTGCGCGTTTAATTAGAGCAGTATTCCTACACTTGAAGTCGATGCACGGCGCTGGGCACGACAACACTCACCAAAGTGCTTGACTTCATTCACTCCTGTCAGAGGAAGACACGATGGGATGCACTTCCAGCACTCAGACCACAGCTCAAGACACAACACGGCTCAACACCAAACAAGATGGGTGCACATCAAGTAAGACTATACAGCCCAAAAATTCACATTTGAGCTATATTTAGTCAAACATTGTTGATTTGCAAGGTGTTTCATGAGGTGTAGGAAGAATTCCGCTATGTGGTAGCTATATTTTGATCAGGTGATATAGCCTAGATGTCATTATGTAGACACCAATGAATTGTAAAATGCTTTGTAGATCCTTAAGTGAGAGGAAGATTGCGATCTTAGTTACTTTTCGGACCCTGGGTCACCCTCACTTGAAACTGAACCCTCAACCTTTGTGTAAGGCACCCAGATACTTATCTAAAGCTGTCATCAGCCCGCCATGCAGTTTAGATCTACTTGACTCCAGCGTCTCTTATAGAGAAACTTACAGTATTTATTACACTGTAAGTCACCCTGGAGAAGCCTAAGTTTAAACGCCTTGCCCAGATCCTAAACCATTAGACTTTAACTGAAAGTTACAAAAAAAATGCATGTTTTTATAGCTAAGGTGAAAATTTCAAATAGCAATTTGATAACTGGCATTGAATTATTAACTGACAGATTATTTATAGTGCCAAAGTGTTTTAACTAGATACAAACACGTAACTTTGGTGTTGCATTGAGCTGCTAGAGGAACAAAATTTCACACTTCAGGATTATAAATGTTGAAATGCTTCAAATAAATGGTTACTGGTCTGATCACCTAGATTGTACACATTAAACTCTTTCCTTTATATTTTTACATGCATTTTAGCAAAAGTTTGATGATGATTGTGATTTCATGAACATCAACTGATACGTGCTTAAAAAGTGCTATACAAATAACAAATGCATTTGAATAGAATTTTGAATTTAGATTGAATTAAATTTGTCAGACAAATTAGGGAAAGTTGTATTTTGTTTTGTTGCTGCTATATGTTTGTTTCCTGAACCATCACAGTGTTTTTATGGTGATTTCTCGGAATTTGAGGAAAAACATTTAGGTTATCAGAGGAGGTCCTCTACACCTCAGGTGCGCCTTCAAGTGTGGTGATGCATATCAACCTGCCAATGGTGACATTTAAACAAAGTGTGTTCATCCCGGAGCTGAGAAGAAGGTTTCATGTAAATGCTGTGTACTTTAGATCACAGATGGCTGATGTCATAAACCTTTGCTAGTTTGCCTGTTTTAATACATCCATTTCTTCAGCACCTGTTATTACATTAGTTTTCATAATTTAACCAGGATATCAATGTGTTTCTTTCAGTTTTATTTAATTATTAACAGTGCAGCTTCAATATTACCAAGCTTTATTTTGGGAGTTACTGTTGAATTTAAAGTTTGGCCTATAAAGAGTTGTCTTGTACCTCGTCAGCACTCAATACACAGAAGATGAGAAGTTGGAAAGGACATAACATGTGTTTCATATTTCTGTGTTAATGAAATGTGAATTCTGTGGAACTAATTTAAATATAGTAAAATGTGTTGAACAGAGATGAGTGTACTGAACTCAACTGGAAGATGAAAGCATTTTTAAATTAGTTTTTTAATTGTTGAAATTGAGATGGGTGGTAATCTGTCCGAAAACAATTATTTTTGTAATTCTGTTCAGTGACACAAAAAATGCAGTTATAATAAGGAATGTGAATGAACACGTTAATGATGGCTGACTGAATCTATGGAAATTGGTGGAGTTTTCAAATTCAAATTTCAAATGGAACCATTTAAAATGCCTAAACATACTGTATGTGATCAATAATATGAGAGAAATAATAGTGAAGAAACACTATTTTTTCTTTTTAAACCACTTTTATTTTACACCACTATTAATATTTTATTTTTTAAATTTATATATTTTGCTTTCATTTGAATTTTAACGTTTTAGTAATTTTGTTGTGTGTTTTCTAATTTGTAATAATTTTTAAGTGTATATTTTCGTGTAGTTTTAGTTATTCTTTTAATTTAAGTACTACAATATGACAAATGATGCTTCGGCAATAGGGTTGGGTATAGTTTGACTTGTAGCGATTTCAGTTCCGATTCTGTCAAACATTTAGATATCAAACATTTATTAATTTTGCAAAACATTCTGTTGCAGCTTAATAAAATGAACAAAAATCAGCAGCCTAAAGAATAACTAACTAATAAACTAAATTAACTAATATAAATTTCAAACATTATTAAAGACAAGTGTACAGTCAGTAATACAAGAAGAACAAATAATCAAATTAGTAATAGCACAAACAAATACAACTGAACAAAGTTCAGAAATTGAAATCAAATGTAAAACAACATTGCATAGTTTTCTTTTTTATAAAAAATCATTCATTAATGTTACAAAAGTTATTCAGTCAATATCAGGGAGTGATATTGTGAATCTTTGATTAACAGTAATGACACAGACAGCAGCAGGTTTATTAGGCTGCTGTCACTTTAAGACTTGTGCGATCCAATATAGGATACTGTTACACATGCATTTGCTTTCTCATCTCTATATGTTCACTTAAAGGGATAGTTCACCCAAAAAAGAAAATTCTGTCATCATTTACTCAACCTCAAGTTGTTCCAATTCTGTATAAATGTCTTGCTGTGCTGAACACAAAAGAAGATATTTTGAAGAAAGTTTGTAACCAGGCCGTTTTGGGGCACCGTTGACTTCCATAGTAGGAAAACAAATACTATGGAAGTCAATGGTGTCCCAGAACTGTTCAGTTTCCCACATTCTTCAAAATATCTTCTTTTGTGTTCAACGGAACAAAGAAATGTATACAGGTTTAGAACAACCTGAAGCTGAGTAAATTATGACAGAATTTTCATTTTTGGGTGAACTATCCCTTTAAGTCATATAACCATATTAAGTCATATAACTGTGTTTAGGAGGATATTTTGACATAATTTTGTTTTGTGTTTGTCCACTCAAACGAAGACACGATAGAGAATTCAGTATTCCTGCACTATATGAGGCAGCTGTATGTGAAGTGAGTTCTCCTTTGCGTCTTCTTGCGCTTGAATTATTCAAAACCACATTAAAATGTGCGCAGGTATCGATAAGCAGAATCAAAATTGTTATTTTATGAGAACTATCCGATTCCTTAAGTATCCAATTCCGGAATTAATTTCAGTTAATGTTTATTTTATTTCAAGTAATACATTTTTTTATGGTTTAAACTTGGTCGAAATATTTGTCTTGATCTCTAAGGGACAAGTAATGAAAACGGTGGACATGCAGCAGACAGTGAGACAATTCCAGACCAAACCCAGGCCGAGGAGTCTCCACAGACATCCAGTGCAGCTCCTGTTCCCTCAGAGGAAATACAGAGCTCTACAGCTGCAGTAGCTCACAGTGAACCAGAAGCGGCTTCTGCTGAGCCCATCACATCTGAACCTGCTGAATCCAACCCCTCCATGACTGCTGAAAATACTGAAGAACCAGCACCAAGTGGTACGTTTTAAATTTTCAGACAACAATATTAAAGTCAGTTTTCTGCCATTTTCCATATACTAAAGGGACAGTGAGTGAAGTGTCCTCAAAAAACTGGCTCGGAGTAGTTCTTCTCAAGATCAAGGTAGACCTCGTGTTCTGTGCTTGTGTATGCAAATGGTTTTGGTAGTGTCAAGGGACGTATCTCTAGATGCAAAAGACCTTGCACATTCTCATTTAGCAATGAGGACTTCCCGAAATACATTTGTATCATTTTAAAATGTTTAATTACCATTACACGTTAATACTTAACTTTAAACTTAAATTGAAATGTAAAAGTTTCAAACATTTTAAGAGCGACCTTATTGTTTTTTATTGATGTGACCCATACAGTAGCCTATATACAACCATGTACATGCAATTAAGTCAATATAGTGCCATGAACCAGGGTGGGGCCGAGAGCTGTGGGAGCGGAGTGAGGCCGGTGGAGCGAATGCTAATGAGTGACACCTGCGCTACACACCGGTCTCAAGTCCCACGGAGGAGCTCCGGAAGGATAAAAGGAGGCAAGAGAGGACCATGCCGAGGAGACAAGGGAGGCAGTGCCTAAAAAAATTAGGATGAGAACATAATCCATCTTACAAAAATAAAACAATGCAAATATTAGAAAATGTGACAATAAAAAGTCACTAGTTTTTCTAAAAGAGTCCACGTCTGTTGTGCCTCCCTTGAGCTCATAGAGATCAATAGACCCAGCGTGCAGTGGGTTTTGTGGGGGGTAATAGAGAATGAATGGGGGAAAGTCATGTGAGAGGAGGCAATGCCTCTATCGTGTTTTGATAGGAAATGATCGGTTGTGATTGGATATGATTGGTTTGTGCGATAAATCCTGCCTCTTGTTTACGTGCACGTTCCACGCGTCAGTCTGAATTAACAAAATGATTGCATCAATGGGAAGACTAAATTAAAAAGAAAGTAAACAGGTCACCCACTTAGATATCCCTGCTTTATGTCACATCAAAATCATATTTGAAAAGACCTGAAAACATGATGACTTCAGGGGTTTTAGTGAGCAATCAGCTTGATGAAATTAAAGATACATCTTCGCGTCTGTGTCAATGTTTACTGAGCATGACTGATGATCCGAAATAAGATGACTATTAAAACGAACAGCTGAAAATCAATACACAAATAAAATATATTGTTTAACCCGCCATGGTACAGTGTTGCCTCCAGGCAACATAGTCTATTTTAGTTTGTTTTTAATAAAATGTGACTTTTAAATGAACTTTTAAAAAATAAATAAATTAAAAATGAATGAAAATGTTTATTGATATTGTTATAGCGTCCAATTTTAAGCGAGAAAAAACATAACATGATATCATATTGCGTACCATAGAGGGTTAAATTGTTACTGACTTCAGTTGTTATTTTGGAATAAATGGAAAAATGCTTAAAACACTAACTTGAAGAGGTTGACTTGGTTTCTAACATTAATAACCTTGTTAATGTAAAAATACAAAATAGAATTGTATTTGGTTTCTTTTTTCATGTAAAGTAAAGTAATGTTCATTTAACAAGGAAACTGTGACAACGTTTAAAGTAACGGGCATGAATTGACATTTGATTTATAAAAAATTAAAAATAAATAAAAAACTGAGGTCATTGTTTGCCTCCTCATTTCAGAACACTGCATGCCACTGATTTCAAATGTGAATGACAATTTATCCTCGGATGCAAATATCTTGGCTGTAATGTGGAAAAAGTGACATTGTCAAATACATAATGACTAACCACAGAGCAGAAAACATACTAGAATACAACAAGAAATAATATGGACACAGAAAATTATTTATTAAGTGTTTTATACTAGTTTTATTAAGTCCAACAAGACAAAGAATGACAGAGAATGTAAATTGATGAGCCCTGAAAAGAAACAATCACCAAATGGTCTCTGAAGAGTGCTAAATTTATAATATATATATATATATATATATATATATATATATATATATATATATATATATATATATATATATATATATATATATATATATATATATATATATATATATATGTATAACAATTTCGTTTTTTTTATTTTTTTTATATTACTTTATTTATCAGGTGAGTTTTTTTTAAGCCTAAATCAATGAATTAATTAGATAAATCTATATTTCCACAGAAAACACAACTGAGGACCAGGCCGATTCTTCCCCGCCAGAGGAAACACCTGGTAAGTAGGGTAATATGATTCAAGACAGCTTTAAAAAGTTCAGTATCTCTTGAGGATAAATGTCTAATCTGATTGATTTCCCATACCACTTCATCTCTTTCAGCCTCTGGTGAAGATAGTTAAGTGTGCAACAATTGGCACAGTTACTACAGAATCCAGATTCAACCACAATAATATCAGGATTTCACATAAACGGTTTAAAAATACAATAGAACATTAGTTTAATTATTATATAGATATTGCTTGTTCGTTGCCAAGACTTAGACCAAGTGGTCTTCGAAGACTCTGTGCCTGTCGGTAGCTAGAGATTTCTTCATTAATATTTCATATTGGTGCCTCTTTGTAGTGGCTTTACCCCTGGATAAAGATGCGAAAAGCCAAAGAGAGTATGAAATTGTTAAAGTAAATGTGAATTTATTTATATAATTATATTATGCAATATTTTAACCAACTAAACTGTTACAGTAACCAGTAAAATCCATGCATGTTATATACATTTACAATGACAATGGAAGAAAATATTTGAAAAATAGGCCTTTATTTGATTTATGCTAATGTTTTCCTGCAACAAACACGACAGATTGAGCAGAACTTTGCAAATGGAGGAAATGTTTTTGTGGTGTGATGACAGATTTGTAGAGTTTAAAAATAAAGTTTAACTTGAACTTGGTTTTGAATGGTTGCTCTTATAGATTAAGTGAATATAATGATGAAAGATCAACAGTAAATTCAAAGTAATAAGAAAATTTATTAGCAAAATGTATATTAGCAACAGAAGATACTGCCCATGGAAGGTGATCACTGTCTGTGATTTCCCTTGTATTCCAGCATGTAATGGAAAGGTTAAAAGTATGATTAATTTTGTAATCTTGGATGTGGTTTATCTCCATATAATTATATTTACAATTTGTGATGCATGCTGGGGTCATATAGTCAGGAGGCATCTGTGATGGGTCCCAACACAGCGACTGCCTCAATCTCAACAAGCCCCCCCTGTAAAACAGAAAGTGAAATTAAAATAAGGTATAAAACAAATTATAATTTTTTTTGCAATATTTGTATCTTAATTGATTATAAATCAACTAGATTTGGACATTTTCTGAAGAAAATTGAGTGGTGCCAATGCAAAAGTCTGAAACGATGCTAGACTGGTTGCCAGGGTGTTGCTATGTGAATGCTTACTGGCTCAAGTAAAAAGATAGTTAGCTGGTTGCCTTAGCAAACAACTAACTAACTTGCGCTTAATACTTACTCTAGGCAGCGCAGCTACTTGATAGGCAGCTCTAGCTGGGAAATTGCTCCTGAAAACTAAGGAAAAAAGGGGACAGAAACAAAGAAATTAAAAAAGAAAGTCAGACTATGGGAAACTCTAAGTTCTGGCCTTCGATAGACACAAATAGTATTCTCATCACTTCATAACATTAAGGTTGAACCACTATAGTCACATGGACTATTTTAATGATGTCTTTACTATCTTTCTGGGCCTTGAAAGCGGTCATTAAATTGCTGTCTATGGAGGAGTCAGAAAACTCTCAGATTTCATCAAAAATATCTTAATTTGTGTTCCAAAGATGAACGAAGGTCTTAAAGGTTTGCAATGACACGAGGGTGAGTGATTAATGACAGAATTTTCATTTTTAGGTGAACTAACCCTTAAAGGCCATTCACACCAAGGACAATAATTAGAACAATAAAGATATAGTTCTAAAAATCATTCTAAATAGCAGAGTTCACACCACAACTATAACAATAACGGCACAGAAAAAAGATATAATTGGAATCTTTTCCAGCTCCATCCAAAATCCATTCTGCTTTAAAGAGCTTGAGCATTTAAAGTGGCAAAAGCTTGTAATAAACAGAACGATATTGTCTGCTAGTGTGGATGCTAATCGTTATAGTTATCTTTATAGTTATCGTTCTAGGTGTGAACAAGCCTTCATCCCTGTGTTTATATGTATTATTAATGGCATCATAAGTTTTAAAGAATGAATGAACATGAATCTGAGTATTTGTTCACGCTGTTTTGCATGTCACATCATGGAAAGTTCTGTGAAGTAGGAGGCAGTGATGATGGGTTGTCCTCTTAGAGAGGAGGCTTTGGTTTCACAGAATTGCACTGTATCCCTTTACACGCAGATAGGATAGGATTACCCATCAGCATTGTATTAAAGAGGAAATACCAGGGCTGCACAGAGGCATCATTGTGTAACATCTGAATAATCAATAACTTGCTTAACGCATTACCGTCAGTGTGCAGGATGGGAAGTGAAGGGTTTTTTTTTGGAAGGTTTGAACATGACAGCACATGAGTTGATGAGTTGAATTAACTCGACAGCAACTACATAAATGTATCCACTAACCACTCAGAAATGTCCAGATACATTCTAAAAAAATGTAACTTCTTCCTGAGTCTCTCCATCAGTGTCCGACTCCAGTTTGAACAATGTAAGGATGAACACTGTTAGTGACAATCCTCATTTTGGCTGCGTGAGATTCTCCAGCTTTGTTATTGTTGAGCAACTGAACCGCAAGGTGTTAAAGCTCTGCCCTCTTTTGGAAAGCAGTCCGGGAGTAGCAGCTCATTTGAATTTAAAGGGACACACACAAAAACAGCATGTTTTTGCTCACACCCAAATAGGGGCAAATTTGACAAGATATAATAAATGATCTGTAGGGTATTTTGAGCTGAAACTTCAGACACATTCTGGAGACTTATATTACATCTTGTAAAAGGGGCATTATAGGTCCCCTTTAAGTATTTAAAATAACATATAAGATAGACCTCCGTTCATCTTCGGAACACAGTTTAAGATATTTTAGATTTAGTCAGAGAGCTTTCTGCCCCTCCATTGAAAATGTATGTACGGTAAACTGTCCATGTCCAGAAAGGTAATAAAAACATCATCAAAGTAGTCCATGTGACAATAGTGGGTTAGTTACAAGTTTTTGAAGCATCGAAAATACATTTTGGTCCAAAAATAACAAAAACTACAACTATATTCAGCATTGTCTTCTCTTCCGGAATCCTTTCCATTGAATTGATTCCATTGAATCCTTTCATCTGTTGGCATTGGTAATGCACTTTTACGTCACCGTTGTTGTTTAGGACATCTGCGACATGCACATTTATGCACCATTTTAAAAAATATAGCAATACCAAAATACAAACAATGTAGAATAGCTTGAATACAGCGTGCGTCTCCCTCAGACTGTAAACGAAGCTCGGGCGCACCGGATAACACGTCAGCAGCGTCTTTCGTCAGCACCGTCACTGCGGAGTCGTGAACCCGGATTGACAACAGACCCGGAAGAGAATACAATGCTGAATAAAGTCATAGTTTTTGTTATTTTTGGACCAAAATGTATTTCCGATGCTTCAAAAACTTCTAACTGACCCACTGATGTCACATGGACTACTTTGATGATGTTTTTATTACCTTTCTGGACATGGACAGTCTACCGTACATACATTTTCAATGGAGGGACAGAAATCTCTCGGACTAAATCTAAAATATCTTAAACTGTGTTCCGAAGATGAACGGAGGTCTTACGTGTTTGGAACGACATGAGGGTGAGTCATTAATGACATAATTTTCATTTTTGGGTGAACTAACCCTTTAAGACTTTTTAAGGATCCACAGACATTCTGATTGATACACTTTTAGAATGAACACATTACAAATTAATATAATTCCCAAGAGGTTTTTTATATTACCAAGACTACTAAAACTGTCAGGGAAACCTGTGGTTGAATGTAGGGATAAATTTAACACTCTGTGGTGAATTGTTACACTATGACTCCTTCATTCATACTCACACTGCTTGTAAACATCATTGACGTTATTGAAGTCATTAATGTCTGCCAACAACACTGTGGTCTTGACAACTGCAAAAAAATAAAATAAATAACTAAACAGACTTTATAAAATGCCTTTATAAAATAAACTTGCATGAAAGAACTGACATGCAATGCAGGTGATGCTTGATGACTCACCGTTTTCATATCCACATCCGGCAGCTTTCAGAATCTCCCCCATGTTAATGAGTGCCTATAAAGTTGAAAAAAACACTGAAACATGCACTGGATAAGAACCTGTATCCCATTTTAGCAAAAATGACTACTTTTGTGTATTAAAGTCAGCATGAAATCAAAATTGACTCTATTTACTTAAATTCTAATATGTGTTATTGTGAATGATTCATTTATTCCAAACTATGTTCATCTAAATGTAAACAACTATCCTCGGGTGGTTTTGTCACCTGTTTGGCCTGAGCCTGCACTCCTCCCACCACCAACTGTCCTGATGCTACATCCATTCCCAGCTGTCCTGAGATGTACATTGTGCGGTCCACCAAAACAGCCTGGCTGAATGTAGAAGCAACATCATTTAAAATGTCAATTAATGGTGAACTCTGACTTTGGAAGGAGTAGGGATTTTTTACTCATATATTTTAATGTTGTCCTTCGCTGCCTTCTGCTGGTATAACCAGTACACTGCAGTAATAACCTAATTTTAATAGTTTGGATATTATTAATTATAAACTGGATACTGGATATTATATAAACTGAAGTTAGTTTCAAGATATCACACTGTAGCACTGTAAAACACCAAGATCATGTATATGTTCAGCTTGAGATCACAAGTCCAAGTTAATATGTGTCTAATACAAGACTAGTTCAGGAAGTTATATAACAGTCACTAATGCTGGTTGTTTTTACAAGCGTGGTTTGCACAACTGCAAGGAAACTGAATATCATTGGTCACCACATACATCAAATCTCATGCTGTTTTGAATGATGCATCACTTGATCATAAAGTGAAATGCAGTGTCAAAAGTACAAAAATACAGCAATATTCTGAAATTAATGTGTAATTTATTCCTGTGAATTTACCAGCATCATTACACCAGTCTTCAGTGTCACATGATCCTTCAGAATTCACCCTACATGCTGATTTGCTGCTTAAGAAATATTTATTGTTATTGTCAATTTTGAAAACAGGTGTACTGCGTAATATATTTTTATAGGAAACCTTTCAAAGGCTTGGAGTAAGTAAGATAAAAAAATAACATTACATTTTTTATTCAGCAAGACACATTAAATTGATCAAAAGTAACAATAAAAGTTATTTTGAACTTCTATTCATCAAAGAATCCTGAAAAAAAGTATCATGGTTTCCACAAAAATATTAAAGGTGCCGTAGAACATCTTTTCAAAATATGTAATATAAGTCTAAGGTGTCCCCTGAATGTGTCTGTGAAGTTTCAGCTCAAAATACCCCATCGATTTTATTTTAATTTTTTAACTGCCTATTTTGAGGCATCATTAACTATGCACCGATTCAGGCTGTGGCCCCTTTAAATCTCACGCTCCCTGCCATCCCAAGCTCTCGACTATAAGTGCAGTTATACACTGCATAAACAAAGTTCACACAGCTAATATAACCCTCAAATGGATCTTTACAAGATGTTCGTCATTCATGCTGCATGCATGCATCGATTCCTGTGAGTATAGTATTTATTTGGATGTTTACATTTGATTCTGAATGAGTTTGAGGCTATGCTCTGTGGTTAATGGGCTAATGCTACACTGTTAGAGATTTATAAAGAATGAAGTTGTGTTTATGCATTATACAGACTGCAAGTTTAAAAATGAAAATAGCGACGTCTCTTGTCTCTGTGAATACAGTAAGAAACGATGGAAACTTTAACCACATGTAACAGTAAATTAGCAACATGCTAACGAAACATTTAGAAAGACAATTTACAAATATCACTAAAAATATCATGATATCATGCATGACATGCAGTTATTATTGCTCCATCTGCCATTTTTCGCTATTGTTCTTGCTTGCTTACCTAGTCTGATGATTCAGCTGTGCAGATCCAGACGTTACTGGCTGCCCTTGTGTAATGCATTGAACATGAGCTGGCATATGCAAATATTGGGGGCGCTCTGACAGCGGCAGTGATGTCTCGCGCATATACTTCAATGAGAGCGAGACATCACTGCCGTTGTCAGAGCGTGATCAGACCAAACGAATCGAGTGATGAATGCCGTTGGACATAGTGGTGTATTAGAGGTAAAAAATGATATAAATACTGTTCAGTTTCTCGCACAAACCGATCGTTTCATGTCTTAGGACATCAATGTGTCGTCACGAGCTGCAGGGTCTAATTTGGACTTGTCTATGCAAGTTTTATTTACTGTTATTGTAGAAGTTCCCATCCACTAGCATTATTTGACTGACAGACAGCAACGGTTGGAGTTAAAAATCATCATTTGTGTTCTGCTGAAGAAACAAAGTCACCTACATCTTGGATGCTCTGGGGGTAAGCAGATAAACATCAAATTTTCATTTTTGGGTGAACTATCCCTTAAAGGATCCCAACTGTTACGTCACAGTCTGTGTTATGTTGAGATTCGTCTGTTTTCCGGAGGTCTTTTAAACAAATGAGATTTATATAAGCAGGAGGAAACAATGGAGTTTGAGACTCACTGTATGTCATTTCCATGTACTGAACTCTTGTTATTCAACTATGCCGAGGTAAATTAAATTTTCGATTCTAGGGCACCTTTAAGCAGTTTTCAACATTGATAATAAACAGAACTATTATTAATAATTAAGCACCAAATCAGCATATTAGAATGAGTTCTGTGATCATGTATTATTTATAATATACATTTACAGTACATTAAAATAGAAAAAAGTTATTTTAAATTATAATAGTATTTCTCAATATTACTGTGTTTACTGTATTTTTGATCAAATACGTACAGCCTTGGCGAGCCTTATTTTAAAAACATTAAAACAATCTTAATTATTCCAGTTCGGAATATAACATAAGTTATATATATATGTATAATGAAATTTATCTTGTGCCAGAAATGCCAAACTGTTGAACATATCAGACCTCTGGTCAACTCAATGAACTTGACACCTCCTCTTACTGTCTATTGGTTGAAACTCAAACACCCCATTGTAACGACTTTCAAATAATTATATGCAGAAATTTTATTTAAAAAAAAAAATCAGAAAAACTACTTTTTTTATATAGTAGTGGGTTAAAGCCCTTGTGTTAAAAATGATAAAACAGTGGTAGTATGGAGCAGTTCCAAAATCATATTATAATGCATGCATAATGCAATCCCAATTATACAATTAAAAAGAAAAAAGGAATCTAAATTGTTCTATATGAAGTTGGTTGACAGGAATCTTACCTGTATATGCCCTGTCTAACAGGGGCTTTAGCTGTATATGGGATTTTTCTTTGAACAGAATTCATCTCGTCCAAACAGTATATGAAAATTTGCACAAAAATCTCCAGCACAAAGTTGCTGAGTGCGCTGTCTAAAGACACGCCCCGAACAAATATTGCACTGCAACTTATGTCAGGCCTTTTGTTGCTCAAGACAGTCTGCTAAATGCATAACTGTCGGTACTTTAGGTAAAAGTCACACATGTCCATATGCTAGAGCATGTCACGTGTGCGTTTATCATTGAGGAACACAAACATAATAGTTTGTCATGACTGCAGACAGACTCTCACCTGTAGGGCCCGATCGCGGCAGGAGCTGCTGCAGTGTGAATGATCTTCCTAATAACCGCAGACATATTTGAACAGATTCAAACGAGACCCGTGAATCAAAACAGTCAGTTAACTTCCAGTTGAGCTGATGAATGAGTGTGAAAGCAGGTTTGTAGAGATTCACTTCCAGTAGGCGTCAGCGATTCCTACCGTAATGACCCACATATAGAGACGGTACATTTCGGAACTAGAAATGTTAAAGATTTAAAGGAAAGAAATGGTAGACAGAATATACACGTTAAAACAACAAGTTTCGGGTCTTTTTGCATAAATATAGTAGTTGGCACTTGACTGAAGTTCATGTTAAAGCAGAGCTCAGTGCAATAGAGTGATTACGGTAATTCGTGTAATATTCATGAAAAGCAGTGGATAGTATAAATACGTTTAAATCTAAATATATTCGCTTAATTACTTGTAATTTTTAAAGTGTTCATAATTAAAATCAAGTATTATACTTTTGTAAATGTGAAGTTATTTTGAAATAGTAACTACTGCATAAGCAAATACATAGAAATTTGCTCTCGTTTTCTGAATAAAATATATCAGAGCTGAGAAAACCTAGAACATACAAGTTTTCTAGTAACAATCACAAATTTAATTTCCTCTTTGTTTCCAGGGTTCTCTGTATATCTTTAATAGCTAAAATATATTGTTAAAGAAGTCCACATGTGGTTTAAGGAGACGAGTAACAGACCTTTATTCAAAAACTCTATGCAGAGTGCAAAAAATAACATACATTATGAATAATGCACAATAAATTAGAGTGTTCAGTAAAAACGTGCCTATGTAAATGTCAGAGTATGAAACAAACTGATATAACTCACAACTGCAGGAAATGTAAGGCATTGGTAACAACATCCCTAACTATCTCAATATGCTTTTTGTTTTAAAATAGAGAAAAAATAATTAGACTATACTTCAAACCATCTCAGATTCATAGAGATCATCAGTCCACAATCAGGGCATGAACATTATGAGTCATTTTAAGGTCTATTTTAAAACTATTCATCCTTCTCTTAAAAGACTCTGCAACATTTTAGGCCATTCACATTACTGGCATTGTTACATTACTATGTCCTTGAGTTGCTGTATTGCTTTTGATAGGTATGGAGAGACTCAACAGGCCTAGTAATGATGGTACCATTACCATAATGAGAAACAAAATCACTGCATTGAAATCTTTGAAAAAGACCAGAAGAAAGAGTTCAAAGCAGAGCAACCCCTGAGATAAAGTGAGAACTTTAAAATGGGGCACAGGAAAATTAGTTCTCACTTTCTCACACAAACTTTGCCACACTTTAACAAAAAGCCAGTGGCACTGAAGAAAACATAGGAAAGACGAGACACGGAAACATTCATAAACCGAGAAAGTGACATTCAGCATAAATAAGCCATGCATATTTACAAAGCTGTGGACAGATGTTTCAAACCTTTGTGCTGAAGAGGAATTTTGATGGAATGGGAAGCATAGCTGCAGTAATGGTCCCGTTTTCTCGAAATTAATTCCAGTAAAGATGACATACATGATCTCTACTGTAACATGGTCCCATATTAGCAGAATACTAACCTATAGCTTGGTGATGCAAACTTCATTAAGAGGGTTAACCAACTCTAAGGCATTCTCTACTTTTGATTGTCTTTGGTTTAGTAATCCATTCACACCTAAAAATGACATTTTTTTTATGAATTCAGCCACAAAACTTCACGTGTTCACAGTTATTTTTGCCTTGGCTTCATTTACAGTATTAAGAAAGTATTAACCACAGATGTAGATATGGCTGCATTAGTTTTTGGAAATTAGAGAAAAGCCTAAACTTCATAATATTGTGAGAGTGAGACTCAATTTGCTCTATTTGGGATGAACTCATATATTAACATGTGACCTTTGAATTCTAAAGAACATAAAAAATAAAAAAAAATCTTGATTTATGTCTTGATTTTGTGTTTTATACATCTACTAGGACCTTCTTCAAATGTACAAACAGCAGAAGGGTAGAATAAGATGCATCAGTACAAAGATTGATTACAGGAGGGGACATAAGATCTGGCCAGCCAGCTTTGAAGCTTCAGCATCTG
Organism: Chanodichthys erythropterus; assembly: GCF_024489055.1. Classification (NCBI taxonomy): domain Eukaryota; kingdom Metazoa; phylum Chordata; class Actinopteri; order Cypriniformes; family Xenocyprididae; genus Chanodichthys; species Chanodichthys erythropterus. The sequence continues at coordinate 26,155,180 of NC_090235.1, forward strand.
TGAAGTTGGTTAGAAGTTCTGCTGCCGGCGTTTCTTCGCATCCATGGCGTCAAGAATGGGTTGCCTTTTAGCCGTGTAGCGCTGCCGCAGTTCTTCAATCTCTCGCTCCATCATGGGGTCCAGAGCAGTGAGACGCATCTGGAGCTCCTCAAAATCAAGGTTTTTCAGCTACATAGACAGAAAAACAAATTCATTTTAATCACATTTTATGCATAAAAATAGAGCTGCACGATTCTGGATAAATTGAGAATAAAGATTTTTTTTTTAATAGAAATCACAATTCTGAATAGACTACTAAACAAAATAACATCATTTACTAGAGGTTCTGACAAAATGTTAATTGCTGCAGTCTATTTAAAGGGTAGTTCACCCAAAAATGAAAATTATCCCATAATTTACTCACCCTCAAGCCATCCTAGGTGTTTATGACTTTCTTCTTCAGCCAAACAAAATCAGAGTTATATAAAAAAAAAAATATCCTGGCTCTTCCAAGCTTTATAAGGGGAGTGAATAGGGGGCGAGATTTCGAAGCCCCAAAAAGTGCATCCATCCATCATAAAAGTAATCCATACAATAATAAAGGCCTTCTGAAGCAAAGCGATGCATTTTTGTAAGAAAAATATTCATATTTATAACTTTATAAACTGTAATCACTGTCAAGTTGAGTTCCGGCGTAAGAGTGACCTCTGACCCAACGCATGACGTAGGCTAAGCTTAGGTGAGAGTAGATGTCTCTCACCATTCAAACAAATAGGGCTGGACAACAAACTCAAGCTCCTTTTCTCTTATATCGAAATCCTCTGACATTTCTCGTTAAAAATTCTCGTTTTTAGACTTCTAATTCATGGATGGTGTTTTGTTTTGCGCTATCCTCTGCCCTTCTGCATTTGTCAATACGTCATGCATCAGGTCAGAGATCACTCTTCCGCAGGAACTAGACTCGCGTATGGCTGTTACCGGAAGCCAGTGTTTATAGTTTATAAGCTAAAAATATGGAAATTTTTCTTCAGAAGGCCTTTAATAACCCCCTGGAGTCGTATGGATTACTTTTATGATGGATGGATGCACTTTTTGGGCCTCAGAATTTACCATTCACTCCTATTATAAAGCTTGGAAGAGCCAGGACATTTTTTAATATAATTCTGATTGTAAAGAATTCTGAAAGAAGAAAGTCACATGCACCTAAGATGGCTTGAGAGTGAGTAAATATGGGATCATTTTAATTTTTGGACGAACTAACCCTTTAATAACAATAAAAAAAATTAAGCATGTTTAATTTTTTTCGGTTCCATCACATCTGTGATGTTGACCAATAAGAGCACAGAAGCTCCGTGCACAGCTTTCAAATATGGGAAAACGAAAGAATGACAATGAAATTGGTGCTGCTAGGTGGAATTATGCAATAGAGGAATGGTTTGTGGAGCTATGGCAACAATACTCCTCGAGTGACTACCACGACAGAGTGAAAAAAGACAAATTATGAAGAACGATAGCGGAGGTGCTTCAACCCGGTGAGTACTGGAATTAGCATTAAGCTAGTAAAACCATTCTTTGTTTATGCTCTTGTTTCCAGAAGTCAGGCGCTAGTTTCGCCTTCTCAATGGCATTACGCACACTGTTAAACACGGCAAGCGATGATTGGTCAGGAAGCAACTTGCAGTCTGACATGTTTCTGGTCCTCAAAATTACATAATCTGACACCGTGTCTATAATAACAGACAAAAATATTGTGTAGTCTTTAACTGTATCATCATTTAAGAATAAGATTGCATTGGCGTTTGAATCAAGATCACGATCTTTAACGATTAAAGCGGAACTCAGTAAGATTTGCAAAGCTCCCCCTACAGGTTCCTTCAGTGAATCACACTGTCATAAATACTCCAAGCGCAGCTCTGGACTACAATGCTCACCAGCGCAGTAGTTTTGCAAATACAGTACAAGAAAGAGGAGGTGGGTAATTTGCAAATACAGTACACTCGATGGAGGTGGGTAATTTTCGAAATTGTCTAATAAAGTCATAATATATACATTGTTTTTGAATTACCGTAAAGCATTTTGTCACTCTCGCGTGAACGTGAGGCGAGATTGTGTCGGGTCGACGCAGCTCAACTTGCAAGTGCTGTATTCTGGCGTAGACGTGCCAGAGGGGGTCAGAGCTCGCCTCAAACACACCACTACAAGTCAATTAACCATCGTAAGGACTTAGAAAACTACTTATGAAGGTAAAAAAGTTACTTAGTTCTGCTTTAATCCTGCAGCTCTAAGACAAAAAGAATCAAAACAACCATCAAAGCACTTACAAAATCAAAATCTCCATCTTGCGGCACTTTCCAATTATCAGGAAAAGCGGTCTTGGAAATTAAACACGGGTCCTGCTGGTTGTGATTATAACCCTCTTGTGCTTTATTTGAGTCCTGCTTGTCGAAGTAGTCCATGAAGGATGGACGCTGAATTTGCTGAGATGTAGGATTTCCTATTTAGAGGATAAAACATCAGATTATACATTTCTCAAACAGCCACAAAAATGTTAATTGAAAGATAAAGACAAAGGCTCACTCCTCATCGAGCCAAGATCTTCCTCTTCTTCCTCATCATCGCTGTTGATGACCATGGTGCCCAGGTCAGACTCCAGCATGGTGCTGCCATGGTGCTCGATCATGGTCTGAGCGCCGTCGCTCATGGTGCCCGTGGCCCGCATGGTGCCAGCGTTCTCTGAACCAGACTTAACCATGGTGTGGGAATCTACTTCCACTTCCTCCTCCTGTAGAATGCAGTCACATACAACATCAGCTAAAACACAAATGCTGAGCTCATTGTAAACTGAACAACTGATATACAACTCACAGAGTTCTCCTCATCCTCCTCCAGCTCTCTCTGCTGCTCCTGTTGTCTCTTGACCTTCATCTCCATGGCCTCTGTGATCAGGTCCCGCAGGATGGTCACTGGCTTAGCACTGGTTATAAAGGGATGCTGCCAAACAGACAAAATGCAAAGTATGCTAGATGTTGATAAACAACTTCATGGAAAATCCCCAAACTAAAACAGAGTGAATTAGTAACCATATGAATCACAAACAGGAACTGTTAGTTAGCAGTACAAGGCTCTTCCCACACCTGCAGCAGTTGAGTGGCCGTCGCTCTCTGCTCTGGGTTCTTCACCAGACATTTCTTCACAAAATCTGTGAATTCGTCACTCCACAGTTCTGGCTTGCGGAACGTGGGTGGCGGGTTTGTGGGAATCATAAAAATAGCCTGATGACACACAAAAAAAAAAAAAAAAAAAAACAGAAACAGTCACCATCCAGTTTCTTGATGAAATTTCAAGTCAAGACTTTTAAGTGTGTTCCACTCACTCTCATTGGATGAATGTCTGCATAAGGAGGCTTTCCTTCGGCCATTTCTATGGACGTAATGCCGAGAGACCAGATATCTGCCACACAGTTGTACCCGATCTCCTGGATCACCTCGGGGGCCATCCAGAAGGGTGTCCCGATAACCGTGTTCCTCTTGGCCATTGTGTCCTATTGTGGTCGGTATAAATAAACATGATTACATTAAAGGGGACCCATTATGTCCCTTTTCACAAGAAGTCTCTGATGCCCCCATAATGTATGTGTGAAATTTCAGCTCAAAACACCTCACAGATAATTATAGCTTGTCAAACAAGCCCCTATTTGGGCATGAGCAAAAACACGTCGTTTTTGTGTGTCCCTTTAAATGCAAATGAGCTGCTGCTCTCTGCCCTCTTTCCAGAAGATGGCAGAGCTTTAACTGCTCATGTTTCGGATACTCAACAACAAAACTGGAGAATCTCACGCAGCCAAAATGTCAAAAATTGTCAGTAACGGTGTTCAGCCTTACATTGTTCAATCCGGAGTCAGACACTGATGAAAGACTCAGGAAGAAGTTGCATCTTTTAGAATGCATCTGGACGTTTCTGAACGGTTAGTGGATAAATTTATGTAGTCGCTGTGGAGTTGATTCAACTCATCAACTAGCATGTGCCGTCATGTTAATCTTTTGTGCAAATCCAGCATTGAACGGACCCTTGTTTGTTAAGCAGTCCAGCGTAAAACAATTTGCGCAAGTATATAACACTTTACCAACTTTCTTTGACACATTTCCTTCATAAACAAAATTCAACCGCCGTGTCCTCAGTGGCTCAGATGCCAAGAGTCTAAGGAGACTCTTATGGTCGTTGGTACATCCAATAACAGAAAATTTGAAATGTTTTTTTTTTTGGCTCAGATGTATATCTCCAGCTGCTACAGTGAGGAAACAGAAATGGTGGACTGCTGCGGCTCACTCAGGGTGGCATCTATGCTAATAGGTGGATTTTTACCATTATAGGCTGGTTATTTACACACACTGTGGACACACATCTGTATTCAAACACCTTATAAAAGTGAATTTTGCATAATTCATAATTTCATTCATGCAACATAATACATGACCAGTTTGGGCAAACATGACTGAAAATTATATCAGATGAACATAGATGAGAGAAAACCTTTTGATCTGAATACTTATCCGTAAATGCGTTAAATTATTACTTTTTTTTTTTTCAAAAATAACATTTTTTAAAAATGTAAGGATGATTTGGACTCAAAAGTGAAAAAAAGAAGCTATAATACAGGCTTTTTTTATATACGGAAGCCAAAAATACCGTATCTGTCAAAAACTACACAGTTCCCCACACTTCAATGTGTATTTTCTTTTATAATAATTTTTTTTTACCTAAATTACATTTTTATAATTTACATTTAATGTTTATCTTATTTATTAGTATTCTGCTAATATGGGACTATGTTAGAGTAGAGATGGTTCATCTTGTATGTAATATTTACATGAGCTTACTTAGAGAGAAACTGGACCATTTATGCAAAGACAATAACATCAATGTACAAAGCATTGACTTTACGATTACTCTAAAATGTGGAAAATATTAATAAAAAATAATCAGTAATGTCCAAACCTTTAACAAATAATTTATGCAATTTTTCTACATTAAAGCATAGTTTTAATACTCACGGTAAGTTGTCCAGCCACTCCAAAATCAGCTAGTTTGGCATGTCCTTCTGTGTTGAGAAGAATATTCCCGGCTTTGATATCCCTGTGGATTTTCCTCATGAAATGGAGATATTCCAGACCTTTCAAGGTGGATTTGAGGACTGTGGCAATTTCTTCCTCGGTGAGCTTGTCATTAGAAAAAAAAAGTGTTATTAAGCATGCAATGAAGCTGTATAAATTATTTACAGCTGTATTTTCATATTTTACCGTTTTGTTGCGCAGTCTGATGATATCAGACACCGATCCAGCGCCACAGTACTCCATCACAATCCACAGATCTGTATTCTTGAAATAGCTGCCATAGTACTTCACCACATAAGGACTGTTAAAATACAAGGATGGAGAAATTAGGAAGTACTTTATATGAGCTCAATAACAATATATTAATAAAAATGTTATTGATAAAGTACTTATTTATTCATGGGCTGCTTTACCTGTCACATTGCTGCATTATGGAGATCTCTTTGATGATTTCCTGCAGGTCTGATTCGACAGGAACCTGTTTAATGGCCACCACCTGGCCTGATTCCTTATGAATGGCTTTAAAAACACTGCCATATGATCTGAACCAAAAAGTATTCATTATGTAAAATTTTCATAAAAACATATGTATTCAAAATCACTTAAGTATAAGAGCGGTACACACCCTTCTCCAAGCTTTTCAAGGACATCAAATACTTCCTCTGGCTGCTTGGTAAGACTGTCTTCACTGAGTTTCTTCAGCTTACTGTCATGCACAAGACAACAGTACTTTATTTAATGCATAAAACGTCACGAGTTCAGACACTAGCAGTTATATGTAACCCAAACGTAGTTTTGCCATTTAACATAACAACTGTAGGTCAGACTGCGTTCAAGCGTTAATCTTGTAGATATATAATATAACATAATTACGAACATAAGGATTTAAACTACACAATTTATTCTAGTTCGTTTAATGATCTTAAGTTTCAGTTTGGTTGGTGAGATGAGGCCTGTAAATATTAGCTTGGTTGATAACTGGTTAGCCGAGATGGCCATTTCACTTACTTTTTGGGCACCGAATGCTCCATTCTTGTTATTCAATTGAATAGATATTTTCCGAATAATTTCAAACAGTTTGTTTGTTTAAAACCTAAAGAAAACAGCAATAACGCATGTTTTGTTTGGACTTTGAGGAAGCACTGCTACTGTCTTTCCGTGCCGCCGCTAACAGAGATGTGAAGCGAGCTGACGTGTGGGATTTTCCATGATAAACGGCACTTCAAAATAAAAGCCCCGCGAACCTAGGGCAAAATACAGTAAGTATTCAGTCTTTGTAAAATACGAAGTTCAATTACATAATCTTATATATATATATATATATATATATATATATATATATATATATATATATATATATATATATATATATATATATATATATATATACACACACACACTACTAAGTAGATCGCTTAGCAATTCTGAAATGACTTGCAGTGTTTCAGTAACAAATAAGTTACATCTACGTTAGCATGAATCGGTTCAAAAGCTGTTCGAGAAATTTGAGAATTACAGTTGTAGTGGATTTCATTTAGTTTCATATTTAGCTATTTAATGTAATTTCGGTATGTACAGACCATTATTAAGGACAGTTATTTAACTGTTATATAAAAACAACATTGCTTGCTCTACAATGCTGTCATACTTAAAGGGTTAGTTCACCCAAAAATGAAATTTCTGTCATATATTCATGTCGTCCCAAACCCGTAAGACCTTCATTAATCTTCAGAACGCAAATTAAGATATTTGAAATCCGATGGCTCCGTGAGGCCTGCATAGGGAGCAATGACATTTCCTCTCTCAAGATCCATAAAGGTACTAACATATTTAAATCAGTTCATGTACAGAGGGTGATTATTAATATTATAAAGCGACGATAATGTTTTTGGTGCGCCAAAAAAAAAAAAAAAAAAAAAAAAAACCGAATTATTTAGTGATGGCTTCAAAACACTGCTTCATGAAGCATCAGAGCATTATGAATCAGCGTGTCGAATCCGCAGTTCGGAGCGCCAAAGTCACGTGATTTCAGCAGTTTGGCGGTTTGACACGCGATCTGAATCATGATTCGATAAAGTGATTCATTTATGCTCCGAAGCTTCATGAAGCAGTTTTTTGAAATTTTAAATAAGTCGTTATTTATTTATTTATTTTTTTTGGCGCTTTATAATATTGATATTGAACCACTGTACTCACATGAACTGATTTAAATATGTTTTTAGTTACAAAAATATCTTAATTTGTGTTCCGAAGATCAACGAAGGTCTTACGGGTGTAAACGATGTCTTTAGTACCTTTCTGGACCTCAAAAGGTGTAATGTCGTTGCTTGGGACAACATGAGGGTGAGTGCTTGGTGCAATATGTAGAGGTCGCTAGAGGCCTATTCAAAACAAAGGCGTAGCTTGATGACACCACATTTGAGGGTTCTATGATATTAGACTGCGTAGCATATAATAAAAGATAATGAATTTCAAACCTGAACCAAACATATTTTTATTCAAAGATCAACAGTCTGTCATTAGTCTTTCGTCTGCCACAAAAAAACAACACTAAAATCATGAACTCAAATGTCATTGTGAAAAGAAAAACAACAATGACTGTTGTAAGTAACAGTGCATAAATCAGACCTTCTGTATAACCTAACGCTAATAAGCTTAAACGAAAATAACGAAATAATTGTGTAGTGAAGTATTTTTTTGTACACAGTGCTGCGAACAATCAATCACTCAGTGTACGCGTTCATCAATGTCCTCCTCGCGGCTGCAGCAACTTGCGCTCTCTTCATCAAGGCTTAAAACAAAAAGGACATGCATATCTAAATTCGCGCCTAGACGCCTACGGTATTTTTTTAGAACTTAGAAAAAAGATGCTGCAGCCAATGAGCAGCCGGCGGGGGCTGGTTGCAGGACGACTCAACCTCCGCAGGCAGTTTTTAATGTTTATCAGACAATAACTTCTCAAGATTTTGCTTTAGTATAATTTTCGGGACAATTAGGGCCAGATTCGGGATTCGGGACAACAGTTTAGATTTCGGGACGTCTAGTCACCCTAACGTCACTGTAGTATGAAGCAGAGCAGGACCGAGTGTTGTGGAGCTGAACGAGGCGCTGGAGCGATTGCGCAACACACGCCTCACGAGCAGCGGGACTTTTATTATGCCACAGTCGCTGGCACCGCTTTTCCGGTCATGAGTATGAGGTAACGCAGCTCTGTTTATCATATTAGATACATTTGAGTGTGCTGAAAATGTTGTAACCTTACTCGTTTGCTCGGCGGCTGCTGAGCTTGTTGCACAATGCAGTAATCTATATCGATTTTAGAATATCATATTAAATGCTGGATGGCTTGTGTTGATAAATGGCATGCAATTAATTTTAAAACGTATTGAATGATGGAGAAAATTCTGTATTACTGTTACTAAAATTAAGCTCCATCTGATTATGCTATGTTAGCTACTTGACAAAATAGTGTTTTTCTCTGAGGCATGGTAAAACATGGTACTCGCAAAAAATCAAGAAAATTAGATTTAAACTGTAAGACTAAACATGTTGAGCTATATAACAATAATTAGTTTTCAGTCTATAAATATATCAAAAAAGTTGTTTCCTTACCTAAAACATGCAAATATTAAATGTCTTTGGTGTTTCCATGGTTTCTACAAAATAAAACCGGAAACCGAGGGTAACCCGGGTATGACGCAATTGACAGGCGACTCCTCACACGTCCCGGAGCCTTGGTTAAAATTGCAATTTTATCATGATTTACAAATAGTTGCAAACATTTGGCATATTGTAAGTAGTAGGGATGGGACGAAATATCGTTTGACAAAATATCGCGATACAAAACGTGACAAAACGCATCGAGGTAGAAAAAAATGGATCGCAAAATAAAGATAGATGGCACTGCTGCATGATTTGCGTAGTATATAAATAATTTAGTGTATTATATTTGTGTGTATGTATATGGGGCAGACATACAGTCTATGGTGGCAGGGTAAAAAAACTAAATGAAAAAGAAAAAAGAAAAAAAATCCGGGGAACGGTGCGGTACGTCGTAACGTCAAGACAGCGCATGTTGCAATAACAACACTGCAGCGAGCTAACAAATATTATTAGCATTAGCACCAACTGCCTTGCCCCCAAACAGCCGACCATGGAGTCAAATGAGGTCGAAATTGAGGACGCTCCGCCTGGATAGTACAAGTCATATGTCTGGCAGTATTTTTTTTTTTTTTATATCGTATCGTGACGTATCGTATCGTGACACTGGCATATCGAGGTGCATCGTATCGTGAGTTTAAGTGTATCGTCCCATCCCTAGTAAGTAGCCTATTCGAGTGAACAAAATATATAACACTGGCCTAGTGGATATTTTACTGCAAAATTCTTACATATTAGACCTTTAATGACAGAAATTTAATTTTTGGTTGAACTAACCCTTTAAACTGCTGTTATCCTCTATGAGCAAAGACAATATAGTTCCTCCTTTACCCAGAAGAGGGCAGCCTATCACTGTATGTACAGTGTGGGCAGTTTGTCACTCATGGCCCCAGGGCTGCAACTAAGCAGCCAATCTCTGGCAAGGTTTTACATGGGGTCAAAGTGCTGCCTAGCAACTGATTATTAGGTTACAGTGCCATCAGAGGGAAAGTGGGGAGAAAGAACAGTCATGTTTATGTTGTTTGATCTATCTATCTATCTATCTATCTATCTATCTATCTATCTATCTATCTATCTATCTATCTATCTATCTATCTATCTATCTATCTATCTATCTATCTATCTATCTATCTATCTATCTCAGAGGGAAGGACTATGAAGGTCATCTTTCAGGGAAGCCCATTACTCATTGGCTGAAAGATGCTGATCCAGTTATAAAATATGATATGAGTGAGTGTGAGAAAGCACATGCAGACAGATGATAGCATGTAATAGAGGGATAGCGAGGGGGACAGTATGTGCATGAGTGAGGGATGAGTGGGGAGGGAGGGTGAGCGAGAAGGGGACAGATATCAACACATAGCGCGTCACAGCAGCAGATTGCAGGCAGAGCGTCAGAGCAGAGAGGATATAGCCGCACAGAAGCAAAGCAAGCACTGCCATTAGACACTGAAGCAGGAGATATACCACTGGGTACCAACAATACTGGCTGGGAACATACACTGTGTGTGGAAGAGAGGCTGTGTATGTGAACAGAGAGAACAGCACAGCGTGATACAGCCCTGGATCAGTGTGTTGTTAATGAGAAGCGTTGGGGAGAATGAGTCTTGACCCTGTTCTGGTCATGAAGGGGCAAGACCCCATGCCCAACACCTGTCCGCCAGCCTCAAACGGTGATAGCAAAGCATCCTGGGAGGACAGCAAGGATATCCATGAAAATACGGGTGCTACAAAGAAGCCCAAATCAGTAAGTGTCCCATTTGTGATCAGTGTTTCTCATTGTATTTGTGCACCAAATGTATAACATTCATTCTGATGTGATTTTCCTTTCGCTTCTGTCCTTTTTTCTGGTGAGGTCACACTTATTTAGTGTGCGAAATGTTTACATACAGTGAGTAGTGCACGTGTTTCAATGGCGCTTTGAAGTCGGTCCACATTTGCAGTCACTTTTCCCTCCACAGAGATCTGTAGTTTGTCAGAACAGCATAATTACGTGAAATATAATTATAAAAACATCTTTTAGCTGTAAAGAGGAGTGTAGCCTTTCATGTTGTGATGCCTGGTTGTGGTGTCAGTATTTATAAAAGAGAAACAGAACAGGTTTCATGGGAAAGGAGGGGAGTGATAGCACTATTAGGTAACAGTACTAGTGTAAGGAGATAATGCCATCCGAGGTGCAGCTCATTTTAAGTCGCACACTTCTTATTAGACTGCGAACACCGCCGTAAAGATATTGAAATGCCATCTGTCATATGTGGTGACGAATAAAATACTGACAATCCTGGCAAGGGCAGAGCTTTGTAACAGGAGATTTTATCTGGCCTAGTGCATTATTTTTGTATATCAGAGAACTTTAAATGTGTTTCAAATACATTTGAGATGGCACAGACACTTTAACACACAAAAACAGCTCCTTCAGTGTGTGTGCAACAGGCAGCTGGTCAACACCATGTGGATAATTCCCTTCTCCGCCGTAGCCTTTAGTGCTATACTTACTCTAAGCGTCACTGGCCTTTTCCAGATCTATTAATAACCTGCAATGCCATTCTCCTCTTTGTTATCCTCTGGTATTCTCCCATTTCTAACACTTGCACTGGTTGCCCCAGACTGACCCAGAAATAATTCATGGTTCTTGTTCCCCAGCAGTGTCTACCAGTTGACCTATGCAGTGAGTATAGAGTCACCACTCCAAATTTTGCTACTTTGACCTGTATGAAACCATATTAGCCAAGTGAAGGAAATGATATTAAATTATTTCATTAAAAACCATACTTACAATTGCACTTTCATGTGTGCAGGTAGTGGAGCCCCGGGCTAGGTTGTCACACCTTTTACTCCAGTGAGTGAATATATCTCAGTGTGTGTGTGTGTTTTTTTTTTTACAGACATACATCTTAAAATCTTGACAGTAAAAAAAAAGCTGCTGAATATTTCCTGGCATTATTGATAAGGAAGACATTACAGTTAATTTACTGTACACTACTATTAGTATAAGTTGTCATAATGGGAACCTGCAATTAATGTGTAAATGTTAATATACAAAAAAAATATAAATGTTATAATGTTATATATAAATGTATAAATTTCAATTATACAATTGTTTTAAGTAATAAATGTTGTACAATTACAACAGACACTACTATTCAAAAGTTTTGGGTCAGGAAAATGTTTTTTTTTTTTTAAAGAAATTAATACTTTTAATCCGCAATGAAGTATTAAACTGATCAAAATGACTGTAAATACAAAACAAAAATCTATTTCAAAGAGAATCTGTTCATTTGAACGATCTATTTACCAACAAATCCTGAAAAAAGTATCATAGTTTCCACAAAAATATCGAGAAGCTCATTGATAATGAATGTTTCTTGAGCAGCAAATCAGAATTATTTCTGAAGGATCATGTGACACTGAAGACTGGAGTAAATTCAGCTTTACCATCACAGGAATAAATTACATTTCAAAATATTTTCACAGAGTTATTTTAAACTGTAATAATATTTCATATTATTACTGTTTTTTTTTTTTTTTTTTTTACCATATTTTTGATCAGCTAAAACGCAGCCTTAAGCATTAGAGACTTTTTTTTTTTAAAAACATTAACAAAATCTTACAGACCCTAAACTTATAAATAAAAAAACATAGCCTAATCTGAATTCGAAATGTATAAAATAATAATAAAACATTGAAAACATTGGTTGAAAATGCATAATTTTTTTTTACAGGTTTTACAATGTCCACTTGTGAACTCCACATTAGTTTACGCAAAAATGAAAATTCTGTCATTAATTACTCACCCTCGTGATGTTCCACATCCGTAAGACCTCCGTTAATATATGGGACACAAATTAAGATATTTTTGATGAAATCCGAGGGCTGTCTGACTCCTCCCTAGACAGCAATATAATCACCACAGAAAGGTACTAAAGACATCGTTAAAATAGTCAACGTGACTGCAGTGGTTCAACCTTAATGTTATGAAGCAACAAGAATACTTTTTGTGCGCAAAAACAAAACAAAAATAACGACTTTATTCAACAATATCTTCACTTCTGTTTCATTCTCGTTTACGTCCAGCGCTTCCAGGTTCTACGTCAGGACAGCGATGCATCTCGAACAAGCCTATTATTGGCTGGCTCCTTCGTCAGCATCACACGCATGCGTCATGCTGCTCACGTGATCAGCTTTGACCAATACTGAGCCGGCATTCGGATGTAAACATGGAAGCCTTCACTGTGCTTACTGCGGCAACTATGTAAGGAAAATGACAGGGAACAGAAGAGATTGTTGAATAAAGGCGTTGTTTTTGTTTTGTTTTTGCACACAAAAAGTATTCTCGTCTCTTCATAACATTAAGGTTGAACCACTGCAGTCACGTCGACTGTTTAACGATGTCTTTAGTACCTTTCTGGACCTTGAAAGTGTTGATTATATTGTTGTCTATGGATGAGTCGTATATCTCTCGGATTTCATCAAAAATATCTTAATTTGTGTTCCAAAGATGAACGAAGGTCTTACAGGTGTGGAACGACATGAGGGTGAGTACATAATGACCGAAATTTCATTTTTATGGGTGAACTATCCCTTCAAAAGGCTTATTTCGCTAATAAACACAGTTTGGGAAAATGGTTAACCTTTCAACATGACACTGACAACAAACAGCCGCAAAGCATCTGTACAGTACTTCAATATCGTAGCCAGGGCCAAAATCTAAATCATCAAAAATCTGTAAAATTATGTTTTCCATCCATCTTTAATGTGCTATCTCAAGGCCCAATTTCCAAATCAAAATGGACAATTCCATTTGCTCCTATTTTATGAGATTTTAACAAAACAGAATAACATTTTTGAAGAGGGATGGTGTCTTTCTTTGCTCAATTTTTTTTTTTTAATGAATGGAGACAGTGTAAAGGATCAGAGGTTGAGGTTCTGTTTCCGCTTGGTCAAAGGGAAAGAAAACACATAGTTTATGTACCGGAAGATTATTTCCTGAGACGAGCTACTACTGGTAACACTCAATCTTCAACCCTCTGTCTGTAACTGTATCTGTGCCAGTATAATTAAAGAGTCTCTATATCAAGAGTTTGAACCATGAATAACATCACATACTACTGAGCAAGCATCCGAGGAGCTTTTCCAAGCACATGGTTTATATAACATCCCCACAGACAGGAGAGCTCTACAGGGACACTCATTTCCAAAGCGCCACAATTCAGATATCACTTATCTGTGAGTCTTAGTGAAATACAGTGTCTTTTTATTAAATCGGAAGCAGTTTTACCCATTTTGTAGTTGGTTTTATTGTCGTCATGATAGGATGGTTAGGCGGTTCTGTTTTCAAGGTTCATCTGTTGTATTGGCATTTTGTCCCAGCTGTGTTTTCCTATTCATTTCCAATCATGGCAATCTCTATATGCATTACATAACAGACAAATCTGTATACCTGTGACGTGGAAGTTGATATGAAATGTCATTTTATGAAGGGACCTGTAAGACGGGCCAGGAAGGTGGAGGGAGGCATATTCTTTGTAAGTATTTTCAAAGGATCATGCAGATTTTCTTCTCTGCCGTTTCATTAACAATCTGTTCTGCTTGGCTGTACTAAACGCATGACCTTTTGACCCACAATGTGGACTTGCACATACAAATATGTTAATGCATTCTTAAGAGCTCAGTTTGATTTCAGTGCTTTTGACAGTGTTTTTAAGTGACATTTAAACGAGTGCAAAGAAAAGTCATTTAGAAATCCATAGTGTTTGCCAGTGATTGTTTAACTGAAGGCATGAGATTTGCAAGGCATATATATATATATATATATATATATATATATATATATATATATATGCCTTTAAAGGATCACTCCACTTTTTTTGAAAATAGGCTAATTTTCCAACTCCCCTAGAGTTAAACAGTTGAGTTTTACCGTTTTCGAATCCATTCAGCCGATATCCGGTTCTGGCGGTACCACTTTTAGCATAGCTTAGCATAGTTCATTGAATCTGATTAGACCGTTAGCATTGCGCTTAAAAATGACCAAAGAGTTTTGATATTTTTCCTATTTAAAACTTGACTCTTCTGTAGTTAAATCGTGTACTAAGACCAACGGAAAATAAAAAGTTGTGATTTTCTAGGCTGATATGGCTAGGAACTATACTCTCATTCAGGCGTAATAATCAAGGAACTTTGCTGCCGTTCCATGGCTGCAGCAGTGCAATGATATTACGCAGCGCCTGTGAGCCCCTGCTTGCACAGGGAACGTGCCTTGCAACCATGGAGACGTTTGTGAGAGACGCTGCGTACTATCATTGCACTGCTGCAGCCATGGAACGGCAGCAATGTTCCTTGATTATTACGCCGGAATGAGAGTATAGTTCCTAGCCATATCAGCCTAGAAAATCACAACTTTTCATTTTCTGCTGGTCTTAGTACACGATTTAACTACAGAAGAGTCAAGTTTTAAATAGGAAAAATATCAAAACTCTTTGGTCATTTTTAAGCGCAATGCTAACGGTCTAATCAGATTCAATGAACTATGCTAAGCTATGCTAAAAGTGGTACCGCCAGACCCAGAGATCGGCTGAATGGATTCGAAAACGGTAAAACTCAACTGTTTAACTCTAGGGGAGTTGGAAAATTAGCCTATTTTCAAAAAAGGTGGAGTGTTCCTTTTAAAGGGATAGTTCACCCAAAAATTAAAATTCTGTCATCATTTACTCCCCCTCAAGCTGTTCCAAACCTGTATACATTTATTTGTTCTGCTGAATCCAAAGGAAGATATTTTGAAGAAAGTTTGTAACCAGGCCGCTTTGGGGCACCATTGACTTTCATGGTAGGAAAAAAAATACAATGGAAGTCAATGGTGCCCCAGAACTGTTCAGTTTCCCACATTCTTCAAAATATCTTCCTTTGTGTTTAACAGAACAATGAAGTTTATACAGGTTTGGAACAACCTGAGGGTGAGTAAAGAATTTAGATTTTCGGGTGAACTATCTATTTAAGTTGATGTGCCTATGCAATGCATTCAACATTTTTTACTTATCTGTGATTGACCACACAAGACAGAAAAATGGAAGAATAAAAGAGCAGAATAAGCAGTATAACCACAATATCACACACAAAAGTCTGAGGCTAAGAGTGGAAATAACTGAAAATAAATTAGATTAAATTATTTTGATTAAATTATCACATATTTATGTAACTATAAACCTGTAGTATGTAATTAAATATATGTAGTATGCAAGTAAATATATTTTATTAGTAATTTAGAAAAAGAAAATTGAATTTTACACTTTAGTGCAAAAAACAAAACTATAAATAAAATATTAATATTAATTGAGTATAATATTTCTTATTCCTTTTATGTAATTAAAAAAAAAAATCCTAATCAAAATCTTAGATTTTCAATCTGGTCTCAGACTGTGTATAATGCATATTATTAAGTGTGACCCCACTATATAATATATTTATATGTTTGTAAGTGGCTGTGTGTGTGATATTCTCTTATTATAATTATTAATTATTTCTCTTATTATCATTATTATCAGAACTTCATTAATCAATTCCATTGAACAGAATTTCGAATATATTATTTTTCATTGAAAATGGTTTATAGCAGTGGCTCTCTCTTTTTGACTTAAAGGCCCCTTATTGTTGAAGACAATTTATTTTTATTTTTTTTTATTTCTGGTACTTCTGCTGTAATTACAAAGCTGCTCCATTTAAATCTTTTTTTATTCATTTACAGAAACTAGGAATGGCAATCTATTTTAAACATTAAATAAAATAATTATATATATATTTTTTAAATATTTAAAACTTGACATAGATAATGTCAGTTCCAGAAATCACACTTTTTCCAGAGCTGTGGGAATCTTAAATAATGACAATTGTTGAGTAAACAATAAAATTTCATATTGATTTTTAGCCATTTTAGCTTATTTTAAACCTTGTTTTGTCTTTTTAAAAATAATTTTAAGTCTTCTTGGGCCCCACTTATAAATACATACATTCTAATTTAATAATTCTACTTTAACTATTTTTTTCCTAAAATATCCTAAATGTTTGCATGTTCTAAAAGTGTAACTTTTTTTTGCTAAACATTAAAGGGTTAGTTTACCCAAAAATGAAAATTCTGTCATTAATTACTCATCCTCATGTCGTTCCACACCCGTAAGACCTTCGCTCCTCTTCAGAACACAAATTAAGATATTTTTGATGAAATCCGAGAGCTTTCTGTCCCCTCCATAGACAGCAATTCAACAACCACTTTCACGGTCCAGAAAGTTAGTAAAGACGTCGTTAAAATGGTCCATGTGACTGCAGTGGTTCAACCTTAATTTAACCTAATCACCCGCCCCCAAAATAATGACTTTATTCAACAATTTTTTCTCTTCCCTGTCATTCTGCTATGCTGTTTACATTGTAGACAGCGCCAACACAAATACTGAGTCTGTGTTCTGATGTAGAACCTGGAAGCGCTGCACTCTTGTCTTTAAATTGCTGTCTAAGGAGCAATTCAGATTTCATCAAAAATATCTTAATTTGTGTTCTGAAGATGAACAAAGGTCTTACGGGTGTGAAACAACATGAGGATGAGTAATAAACGACAGAACTTGCATTTTTGGGTGAACTAACCCTTTAACTTTTCTCCCTGTGTTTTTGCCTTTGTTTCTGTCTGGTTCAGAAAACACTAATGTCTGTGGGTAAAATAACACATAGCTGGTAAGTGGGCACTACAGCTGCAATTCAGACAATTACAACAGATTCTAAAGAGCAGGTCAATGTTCACTTTTTCCTGATCTGTAAAAGGCTTTTAGAGTAAATGTTCCATCTAACATTGTACTGAATAGTTAAATTCTGGTCCAATTGCCCCTACAGCCCATTCCCTTTGTAATGCAGTGGCCAATTATCCACTCTCATTTCCTGATAAAGTCTTATTTCCACAACCACTGGAGCCTCCCGAAATACTCTATCTTTCAAAAATTTCCCAGACCTGCTCAAACCAGGATCTCCCATGACCAAGAGTAGTGCCATGGCTCATCTGAAATAGCAAATCGGTCTCTAGTTCTTTGGGGAAGTGGATTTTAACTCATCACAGATCAATTTACACAGGCTTGTCCTTTTCCCATAACCCCCCAGGCAGTACATGTCTCTGGATGGAGGGTACAGTTGCTCGGATGAGGGCATGTTGAACCGCACGCACAGCGTTCTGGCTGCGTCATACGGTAGCCCTTTTCCAAAATTAACTAGCCCTGCTCTTCCTGGTGGTTTCCTGTGACATACTGATCCATGGGTCAGCTGATGTGTGGGCCATGTGACTATACGTAAAAACTGTACATGGTTTATGCTCTGCTGCTGGGAATCACATTACCAACTACACCATTTGATACATTACCAGCAGTTTCCACTGAAGTACAGAACACGGATAAAAAAAAAATTACTTGGAAATGAATTTTAGTTTGATCACTGGATCTCTCTCTAGCATGAAACACTGAGTGAATAACAAAATTAGGGATCAGAGCTGTTGTGATGACGACGATAATCTCAGATCTTCCAGTCCTGTCTGATCTACTCTGAAAGTGGAGATCCTAATGTGCTCTTCATTAATCACTATTCTTGCCTTCTCACTTAAAAAGATAATCTGTAATGACGCATGGTTGCCTGCTTTGGAGAGTGACTATTGCATTTCATACTGTTCTTTCATCTGCTTTATGCACTCTTTAGAATTAAATTCTTGCTGATTAATTTAAAAGGGTTAGTTCACCCCAAAATAAAAAAGATCCCATTATTTACTCACCCTCAGGACTTTCTTCTTTCAGCCAAACACAATCAGAGTTATAAATATCCTGGCTCTTCCCAGCTTTATAATGGGAATGAATAGTAACTGAGATTTTAAAGCCCAAAAAATCACATCCATCCATTATAAAAGTAATCCATATGACTCAAGGGGGTTAATAAAGGCCTTCTGAAGTGAAGCGATGCATTTTTGTGAGAATAATATCAATTATTCTAACTTTATAAACTGTAATCACTAGCTTCCGGTAACGTCCGTCCGTGCCTTCATGAGAGAGTCGAGTTTAGCTTAAGCTTTGGTAAAAGTAGGGCTGGACAATAAACTCAAGCTCCTCTGACATTTCGCTTTAAAAATTCTCATTTTAGACTTTTAATTTGTGACCTGTGTTTTGCTCTATTCTCTGTGCTTCCGGGTTTGACAAATACATCATGTACCGGGTCAAAGTTCACTCTTTCACTGGAACTCAACTCGCGTATGGACACCAGAGATAGTTTATAAACGTATAAATATGCATATTTTTCTTTAAAAAACACATCGCTTCACTTCAGAAGGCTTTTAACCCCCTGGAGTCGTATGGATAATTTTTATGCTGGATGGATGTGCTTTTGCTTGGAAGAGCAAGGATATATTTTAATATAACTCTGATTGTGTTTGACTGAAAGAAGAAAGTCATATAGAACGGCTTGAGGTTGGCCTTTAAGGGGATATTTCACTCAAAAATGAAAATCCTGTCATAATTTTCTCAGCCTCATAATGATTCAAATCAGTATGATTTTTGATCTTCCAAAAAGATGTTTAACAGAATGCATGTGCTGCATCATAATAGTGGTCTATATGGATTGTGAACTATATTTGAAGTCATCAGAATTAAAACAATACCAAGCGACATTGTTATTCAGTAATTTCTCTTTTCATATGTGATTATTCAAATATGGTTTTAAAGGGATAATTCACCCAAAAACGACATTTATGTTGAGTAAATGATGACAGAAGTTTCATTTTTTGGGTGAACTATCGCTTTAACATGTCTGGTTTTTAATCAATGATACTAAATGTAATTGGTTCTTATTTCCAGCAGTGTTGTTATTGTTTTTGTTAATGGAAATAACTCAAATAAATAAAATAAAATAAAATATAAATATTAAATGAAAAACTTAAAAAACGTTAAAAAAATTAAAGCTGCAGTCCGCAACTTTTTTTGTTAAAAATTTACAAAAATTATATAATGAGAATATACAACATGAATCCATTTTCCAAACCGTGTTTTTGTCTTACCCTGAATCATTATGGTACACTTATAATAAGTGTTTATATTCGGACTATTTCAGACCAGACTGGTAGGACTCACCGCAGAGTATCACAGTAACTGCGTGACTCGCCATAGACATACAAGGAGAAAAGTAGCTCCGGCTAGAATGTTCCTCCGCAAGATGCGTGCAGTTCTGTTTATTAACCGCTAGAGGGCCAAAAATCGCGGACAGCAGCTTTAAATACTAAAATGACTAAAAAATAAAACTGAAATGAATATATATTTAAAGCTAAATAGGTATATTCATAAAAATGAAAAAAAAAAAAAAAAATGACAAAATGACAAATGACAAAAACACAACAAAATTATTAATGTAAACTAAAATGAAAACTGAAAATGTAAAAATTAAATCTATTTCAAAATATAATAAAAAACTTTTAAAATATAAATTCTATAACAGTATATAAATAATACTAAAATAACATTGATATCCATTTGCAATATGCAAGTTTCAAGCAAATTCAAATCACACAAATTAAATTTGAGCACTATCGTGGAGAAGATTTTTAGTGAAAACAAATAGATATTTTAGAAAAAATATTAGTGAAAACTAACTTAAATTTAAGTCTATTTGTCACACAAAGCTATCAAATGTCTTTTGAAGACTTGTATCGTGCACAATTCATATAGACATATAGACCACTTTTAAGAAAACAATGCACATGCTTTTAGCCAACAGAAGAACCAGGTACCCTGTACTTGCATGTTATGTGCTCAAACATACCTTGTGTTTGTGATGAATGTCTCACAGCTCTTTCACCATCCCTATTCAGCCCAAACCAGAGAACGCAGTCACCATTGCAGTGTCATCACGGGTTCTGTTCCGCACAGAGAAAGAGCAGATAGTGTTTGAGCAGCAAGGAATAGAGGAGTACCTCAGGTATCAGGTGGAGCACGAGAATGAGCCCTTTGCTCCTGGTCCAGCATTCCCGTTTGTTAAGGTAAATATACACAATGATTTTTGATGACTATTTCCTAAAACATGTAATGCATTATTAAGGTATACTTTTAAACAAAAAGGACATTGCCTTAACAATATTGATTGATTCTATACCTCTGTTTGCAAATATCTTCATTTGATTAGACCCCTTATTTGGCATGTTTTCTCAGGCACTGGAGACAGTAAACACTCGGTTGCGGGAGCTCTACCCAGAAAGTGAGGAGCTTTTTGACATTGTGCTGGTAACTTATAACCATGCCCATGTAGGCGTCAGACTCATCAACACCATCAACTACCACAGTAAGTGTATAACTGACCTTATCATTACTTGGATTAATACGAAGTTTTGTTTAAAGAAAGAGCAAACGATTCTCAAAAAGTATTATTGAAAGTCTGGTCTGATGCTCTGGCGCATACAGGCAGAAAAATATTTATGCTCATATAAAAAAAAAAACCTGAAAGTTATTATTCATATTAGAAAATTAAATATATTTTGGCAGTATAAGGCAGTGAAATGTTAATTAAGGTGGCTAATTAAGATACAAAAAAACACAAAACAGTAGGAAGCGTAGACTGCTACTATCAATCCATCAATCAAACCAGTTGAAAGTATGGGATGGAAAGTAACTACATGATTCTGAGGACACAAAACTGTAAATGCAAATGTTTTCTTAGAAGATAAATCTCCAGCTGGCCAATAATATCTTCCCACAGAGACGCATGTGACACCTCTAACCTTTGTATCACAAACCAGCCACTTCCTGTTCAGTTCCCTGCAGCGCCTCAGCTGGACTGGTTTTGATCGTTCCGGTGGCTAAATGAAGAAAAAACAAACATCTCTCCATCTTTTGGCCTTTCTTCGGGCAAAACAACAAAAATGCGGATGGACTGATGTTTCAAGAGCCATTTGAAGTCAGAACTTTGTGTTCTGAACCACAAAAAAAAAAAAGTTAGATGTTTGTTAGAAGATAAATGTGAGTCTGATGCTCCAAAACCCATGACTGCAAGGAAGAAATTATAAAAAAAGAATACAACAAATAAGAATGGGCCTATATATATATATATATATATATATATATATATATATATATATATATATATATATATATATATATATATATATATATATATATATAATTTTTTTTTTTTTTTTTTTTTTCCAAAATTAATATGGTTCCTATCATTATTGACATTTACAAATAGAACCACTACGGCAGGGGTGTCCAATCTTTCCAGCTGAGTTTGACATAATAGGAAAGAACAGGCAAAAAGTATGTCCGGATGTCCTACTTCTTCCGGCAAGATTCTGAAGTGTGCATACGATGGACACTTTATGATGCCATGGGAGAGGATTTATGAATGGCAGTGACACAACGCAAATGACGCTAGTAGGTCACATGATAATGACAATAGAATGTAGTATGTTCAGACTGAATTCATACTACACACATTCATACTACATAGAACTTACTTTTTTAGCTGTTGCAAAGTAATTACTATTCAAAATAAGTACCTACTCAAGAGTATGCGATTTTGGACGCAGCTTTAATTAACCACACCTGAACTATAGCTAATCAAAGTCATTAGTATCACTGAAAACTTTTAGGCATGTGTGTTGGAGCTAAACTCTGCATGGAGAGGAATAAATGCCTCTGAGCTATGGCCATTACTCAGACTTAAGGGACAATGGGGGACATTAGTCTATAAACTCTGGGGCCGTTTACACGACAACATAAATTTGGGTACCTGAAAACTTTTGAAAACAGGTTTCAAAGGGCAAGTTTTTGAAAATGATATTCTTATCGTCTTCATGTAAACTACAAAAACTCAAGTTTATTAGGCCATCTATGGCATGCATACTGTATATCTTGTAATTTAACAGCTTTCAGGAATACTTGATTCTGATTGGTCAACCACAGGATTCGCTGGTTGCATATTTTTGTGTAATGAGGCTGTATATTAGGCTAAACTCTCCTATTTGTTGCTAATTTCATGTCTTTCATTGCACTTTCAGTTTCTTTTTACATGATAAAATAACTTAAAATAACATACTGAGTAGCCATAATAAGTATGATAATGTACAGTTATTGTAAAATTATCCTGTGCGTCAGGATCTGATCAGGGTTCGTTTTACAATAATGATCAGATGACTGCACCTTATCCCTTACTTTACTCCTGGGCAAACATGGCTTGACATGCCATGTAAATCAACCTGCTGCTGATGTCTTACTGAGCTGGCACTCATGCACTAATGTGTCAAAAGGCTAAAAGGAGCACATTACCCCAACATTTCCCACCGGTCTAAGCTTTCCATCTGTTAAACAGTTCATAACTGTGGTGTCTCAATAGTGAAATCTTCTAATTGAAAATGGTGATACATTGATTAAATAACTTGAGGAAAAACTCTTTTCTTTTCCGAAGGTATTTTCATTATTAAATAGTACTTACAGAAAGAAGCTAATAGATATAGAATGTATTGGTCCCACTTTATATTAAGTGGCCTTAACTACTATGTACTTACATCAAAAACCAAGTACAATGTACTTATTGGGTTCATATTGAATTCCAAAACACTTTTGCTGCTATTGAGGAGGATACGGGTAAGGTTAGGGAAAGCTTTGGTGGTATGGGTAGGTTTAAGGGTGGGGTAAGGTGTAAGGCATGGGTCAACAGTGTAATTATAAATATAATTACAGAAATTAATTTCAGATGTAATTACATGCAGGTGTTTTTAAAATATAAGTACAATGTAAAAACATGTATGTAATGTAAATAAGTGCATTGTATCAAATGATTAATTTAAATGTAAGTACATAGTAGTTAAGGCCACTTAATATAAAGTGGGTCCAATGTATTTAAATGTACACAGGAAGACTCCAGTCATATAAAAGCTGTTTTATTTTACATGGAAATGCTCACCTCATGGGGACGGCCATTTTTAGATCACATGACTAGCTGAATAATAATACTCACTTTATCTCAGCAAATAAATTACTCATGGCTGACTGCTAGTATCATTTCTACAATAGCTTTGATAACTGAAATGTTTTGGGGGTTTTGTTTCGTTTTTGTTTTTTGCTTGATACTGCATTCACACCACTAGGAGTCACTATAAATCATAGAATGCCAAATCAGCCACATGTACTATTTATTGATCAAAATACAATCACAAGTATTTATTACACTAATTGTTAATAAAAAATTGACAGAAAAAGCATTAAACTGAGTGCTGGCTATGATAATATCTGATAAAATGTGTAACAATTACTCGAATGCAATGTACTGTAAGTCGCTTTGGATAAAAGCATCTGCCAAATGCATAAATATCTATGTAATAATAACTGGCTCTCATGAAAATGTTAATTACTGATTAATATTCTTCTCTTGTCCCCAGATCTATTCATTGAGCGGTTCTGCATGACAGGAGGTACCAGTCCCATTGGGTACCTGAAAGCGTGGCATACAAACTTGTACCTGTCTGCCGATACTGAAAAGGTTCAGGAAGCCCTCGCTGAAGGTTAGTAAATATGAGATAACACATGCAGCAGGTGCTTCATCTTCTTGTCATTTACATTCAGTAAATCAAGAGAAATGTGTCATTAATGTGCAACAAGCAGTACACATTTCACCTTTACAGATGCCTACGAGAAACCATTGATATTATGCTAATAAATTAAATTATATTTATAGGAATAAAAAAGATTTCAATCAATATGGATTAACAAATGGTGACTAAAAGTTATAGTATGCAATATAGAATTGGTGTAAGTACAAATATATAGTCTCAGTGACACAACAAAGCAAAGCAAATCATATGAAATTTGAACAGGTGTGCTTTACAGACTTGTGATATATTTAGATAGCGATTTCAGAGGTAACCTGTCAATGATTTTGAATTATGAAAAGTGCCAAATTACTTAGTGGTCAAAGTGCCTCCAAAGGAAGTGCTCTTGCAGTTTGCCATTTAAAGGTCCTTTCAGTGTACTCGCACTAGGCACGGTTACCTTCGAGGCCGTGCACGATTGTCCTTCTCCTGACCTGCACTCACACTTCGTGCCTCGGCACGCTTAAACCTAAATATACTCAAATTAATTTAAAAGTACAACTAAGGTTGTAATAGAAGATGTTTGTTGTTGTAATGATGACTGTAGCATACACACACATAGAAGCCTTTTCGTTCTCTGGCGTGGTAAGCATTCACACTACACAGTTCTGGGCATGAGTCCAACTGACCCGTGCCCAAACCCACCTCTTCAAGTGGGCCAGGGCACGGTACATAGCGATCACACTAGACAAACAAACTGGACTTTGGGGATCAAGCGTGCTTGGGCATGGTTCAGATGGCCTAGTGTGAGTAAATGAACCTCTGAGCACATGAGCACCATATGTTGCTTTGCTTAGTATCACAGATTCACATCATATGAATTATTGCATAAATAAATGTGTATAAAATATTCGAATTAAAACTAACTGAAATGGGGGATAGCATTGAACTCCAGATCGACTGAATGTTTAACAACCCAATGACCTATTTGGTTTGCCGAGGCTTAATGGGTCCTAATCCCATTCAAGAACATTTGCTTTTAATGCCATTTATCACACTGTGAGCTTTAGTTTTGTCTTTGTGTTTTCTTACAGGGATTGCAGCAGCCACCATGTTTATGTCAGATAAACAAATCGAGGTATCCGAGACCCAGCTGAGAGTGGCATTTGATGGCGACGCTGTTCTCTTCTCTGATGAGTCTGAGCGTATTTTTAAAGCCCATGGCCTGGACAAGTTCTTCGAACATGAGAGGGAAAATGAAAACACCTTGTTAGATCATGTATGCAATTTCATTGTTACCCAATTCAACTGTTTATGTCTGAAATAAGCTTCAGAGTAAATGAAAGATGCATGTTTAAAGGTATTTTCTCACATCTCAAAAGTGTAACACTGTGGCGCTTTTAAAACATTTTCTGCTTTTTTAGAGGGTTAGTTCACCCAAAAATGAAACTTCTGTCATTAATTACTCACCCTCATGTCGTTGCAAACCCGTAAGACCTTCGTTCATCTTTGGAACACAAATGAAGATATTTTTGACGTAATCTGAGAGCTTTCTGTCCCTCCATAGACAGCGTATGAAACTGAAACTTTGAAGATAAAGAGATCGTAAAACTAATCCATATGAATTGAGCGGTTTAGTCCAAATTTTCTGAAGAGGCTGGATTGCTTTTTATGATGAACAGATTTAATTTAGGCTTTTATTCACATATAAACATTTATCAGCGAACATAAACATAAGCTTAACCGAACCTGCTGGACGCGCGAGAACAAACATGCTATGTAACACACGAGAATGAACCTCATTGGTTCTCGCACACGTTTCATTCTCAAACAAACAGCTTCTGTGTACCACAACTGATGTGTGAGTTGATGAATGTTTATATGTGAATATAAGTCTAAATTAAATCTGTTCATCATATCAAGCGATCGAGTCTCTTCAGAAAATTTGGACTAAACCGCTCAATTCATATGGATTAGTTTTCTGATCTCTTTATGAACTTTTTGAAACGTTAAAGTTTCAGTTGTGTAGCTGTCTATGGAGTGACAGAAAGCTCTCAGATTTCATCAAAATGAGCTTTATTTGTGTTCTGAAGATGAATGAAAGTCTTACGGATTTGGAACAAGTGAGTAATTAATAACATTTTTGGGTGAACTAACCCTTTAAATAGCAGTTCACAACCTGACACAGCATTATTGGCGCAACCAATGGTGTGAGTTTGCGGCGGGACTTTCTGTTTGAATATCCAATGGCATATGGTCGGAGGAAACTTATATTTTTTTTTGCAATTGCTGCCACTAGTGGAGTACAAAATGACACACTTTACTAATATGTTATATAAAGCTCCTGAGCGTTCCTGAGGTTTTTTCAATTTAGTGGATATGTGCTACAATATATGTGACACTGGACCAAAAATCAGTCATAAGGGTCAATTTTTTTTTAAATTTACACATCATATGAAAGCTGTATAAATAAGATTTTCATTGATGTATGGTTTGTTAGGATAGGAAAATATTTGGCCGAGATACAACTATTTGAATATCTGGAATCTGAGGGTGCAAAAAAAATCAAAATATTTAGAAAATCACCTTTAAAGTTATCTAAATGAAGTCCTTAGCAACACACATCCACTCACAAAAATAATTTTTTGATATATTTACGGTAGGAAATTTACAAAATATCTTCATAGAACATGATCTTTACTTAATATCCGAACGATTTTTGGCATAAAAGAAAAATCGATAATTTTGACCCATACAATGTATTGTTGGCTATTGCTACAAATACACCCGTGCGACTTATGACTGGTTTTGTGGTCCGGGGTCACATATTAACTGTATAATGTATCTGTCCACCTCACAGGGGCCACTGAAGAGTTTCCTGGAATTGCTTGGGAAGCTTCAGAAGAAATTCTATGCTAAAGGTCACCGCCTGGACTGTCCCATCCGCACCTACCTCGTGACGGCCCGCAGTGCAGCCAGTTCAGGCATCCGTGCCTTAAAGACTCTCCGTGCCTGGGGACTAGAGACAGACGAGGCTCTTTTCCTGGCCGGTGCACCAAAAGGCCCCATGCTAGAGAAAATCCGGCCCCACATCTACTTTGATGACCAGATGTTCCACGTGGAAGGTGCTGCAGAAATGGGTGCCATCGCTGCACATGTGCCCTATGGGATTGCACAGAAATACCCTCATAAAAAAAGCACCAATACATCAAAATAAAAAGATAAGGAAGACATGAAGAGGTACATATTGTTCTTATTTTGGACGTGACGTTCAAGTTTCAGACATTCTTTTTTAAACTCAGTTGTGCACTCACTGGCTCAGGATCTCAGTATTCTCCTAGCCTTTTTTCCATGTGACCTATGCAAGGCCATACACAACATACAGCCAAAAAGATTCAGCCAAGTGCTGATCTTTTTGAGTTATTCTGTCCATGACTCTTGAAATATGCATTATGATAATGAAATTTGACCACTGTGCCTCTTGTAAAGCACTACAATGAACGGTCATCTAAGCATACGCTTCTCAGCGACAGTTTGTCGAAAAACACGACATTGACTTACTGTTAAAAGTGAATGCGTGCTGCTATTCTTGTATGTAAAGTGACATCGATACTGAAATGGTGTTTACACAGTGTGTGTTTTGAACCGCACTGTATAATTCAGCAATTGACTGTGATGGTGTTCTTGTTTATTGCTGTAAATGCTGTTGTGTGAGTAAAACTACAGTATTCTTATGTAGTAGTCTAATATATGTGGTCATATATGATGGATTGTTAGTCTATAATATAATGTTCGACATTGATAAGAAGCCCTATTTTACATATGAGAGAATTAATTATTCAGAATATATAGAAATCTATAGAAAGTATATTTTCATTGTTTTACATGTATTTTTTGTTTTCTGGATTCAATATACATACTGTTCAAAAGTTGGGGTGGGGTGAGCAATTTTTTATTTTTTTTTTTTTAGAAATTAATACTTTTATTCAATAAGGATGAATTAAATTGATCCAAAGTGACAGTAAAGACATTATAAAGATTTCAATTTTAAATAAATTATGGGTTTTTATTTACTTTCTTAATCTTAAGAATGTTAAAAAAAATATACATGATGGTTTCCACAATTTTAATCAGCACAAATGTTTTCAGCATTGATGATAAATAAGAAATGTTTATTGAGCAGCAAATCATCATATTAGAATGATTCTGTGACACTGAAGACTGGAGTAATGATGCTGAAAATTCAGCTTTGCCATTACAGGAATAAATTACACTTTAAAATATATTAAAATAGAAAACAGTTATTTTAAATTGTAATAATATTTCACAATTTTAATGTATTTTTGATCAAATAAATGCAGCCTTGGTGGACATAAGAACATAATTTTTTCTTACCAAATCCAAAATTTTGAACATTAGTGTATGTATATCTTTTGACAGAAGATTATTGTATGTGAAAGGGAATGTACAAGGAATAGAAGAGGTCAGATTTGTCTGTCAGCCAAAGAAAGAAAATGTCTATTTGTAGAAACAAAACAGCAATAAAACTCCATTGAGCTACATTACCTGCCACTCTTTCTCTCCAGGTACATTTGTCATGCAGTTAATGTCCTTTCTTATTACACACAATCCCTGGTTTGGCATCTAACACCCAAATAAAAGTCATCATTATCCAGAATTGGCCATCCGATTATTATATTATAAAACATAATTCCCTGCTAAAGATGTACTGGTTTATTCACATGTTTCTTGTGCTTTGTCTTCTTGTGTCACTGTGCTGTTTAGTAATGTTTTGCAGCATCCGTCCTATAAACATTATTGGAACAAATTGTGTTGACATCAGTGTTTAGTCTGTCTCTTTAAATTATTCTCATTGTTAAATCTATATGAAATATGACAGATTAGCTGCCTCCTCCATAATTGTCAGTTCATTTTTAGAGCTCTGTCTCTGTGCTGTTGTTCTCTGGATAACATGGTATAAGAATATCAATATTATAAAGGACAAATATAATGCAATAATTATTATTTAGTTTTAAAAGATAGTGTATTATGTACTTTTATCCAAGTGCATTCAGGCAAATTGGGCCACTTTTACATTGTGATATTTGTCAAAAGAGGGCCCAATTTACCATATCACACTATTAGTCACAGAAAAGAAAAGAAAAAAACAGTTAATTTTGCCAAACTATATTGCACAGCCATTTTTGGATTCTAAGAAAATTACCTAATAACACTTAAAGGGTTAGTTCACCCAAAAATCGTGTCGTTCCACACCCGTAAAACCCGTAACGTTAGTTGAAATCCGATGGCTCCTTGAAGGCCTTCATAGGGAGCAATGACATTATTCTCAAGGTCCATAAAAGGTACTAAAACATATTTAAATCAGTTCATGTGAGTACAGTGGTTCAATATTAGCATTATAAAGCGACGAGCATATTTTGGTGCGCCAAAAAAAAACAAAAAAAAAAACGACATATTTAGTGATGGCCGATTTCAAAACACTGCTTCAGGAAGATTCGGAGCACAAATGAATCAGAATTTAGACGTTGGCAGTTTGACACGCGATCTGAATCATGATTCGACAAACTGATTCATTATGCTCCGAATCTTCCTGAAGCAGTGTTTTGAAATCGGTCATGACTAAATAAGTCGTTATTTTGTTGTTTTTTTGGCACACCAAAATATTCTCGTCGCTTTACAATGTTAATATTGAACCACTGTACTCACATGAACCGATTTAAATATGTTTTTAGTACCTTTTATGGATCTTGAGAGAGGAAATGTCATTAGGCCTACTCCCTATGAAGGCCTCACGGAGCCATCGGATTTCAACTAAAATATCTTAATTTGTGTTCCGAAGATTAACGAAGGTTTTACGGGTGTAGAACGGCAAGAGGGTAAGTAATAAATGACAGAATTTTCATTTTTGGGTGAACTAACCCTTTAATGTAATGTCTTAAATTATCAGCTGATGTCACAAATACAGACATCATAGTAAATAGCACCATCAATTTACCATATCACACTATTAGTCACAGAAAAGAAAAGAAAAAACAGCTAGTTAATTTTGCCAAACTATATTGCACAGCCATTTTTGGATTCTAAGAAAATTACCTAATAACATTTAAAGGGTTAGTTCACCCAAAAATTAAAATTCTGTCATTTATTACTCACCCTCATGTCGTTCCACACCCGTAAAACCCGTAACGTTAGTTGAAATCCGATGGCTCCTTGAAGGCCTTCATAGGGAGCGATGACATTATTCTCAAGGTCCATAAAAGGTACTAAAAACATATTTAAATCAGTTCATGTGAGTACAGTGGTTCAATATAGCATTATAAAGCGACGAGCATATTTTGGTGCGCCAAAAAAAAAACCCCCCAAAAAAACCCGACATATTTAGTGATGGCCGATTTCAAAACACTGCTTCAGGAAGATTCGGAGCACAAATGAATCAGAATTCAGCCGTTGGCAGTTTGACACGCGATCTGAATCATGATTCGAGACATTGATTCATTATTCTCCGAATCTTCCTGAAGCAGTGTTTTGAAATCGGTCATGACTAAATAAGTCGTTATTTTGTTTGTTTTTTTGGCGCACCAAAATATTCTCGTCGCTTTATAATGTTAATATTGAACCACTGTACTCACATGAACCGATTTAAATATGTTTTTAGTACCTTTATGGATCTTGAGAGAGGAAATGTCATTACTCCCTATGAAGGCCTCACGGAGCCATCGGATTTCAACTAAAATATCTGAATTTGTGTTCCGAAGATTAACGAAGGTTTTACGGGTGTAGAACGGCAAGAGGGTAAGTAATAAATGACAGAATTTTCATTTTTGGGTGAACTAACCCTTTAATGTAATGTCTTAAATTATCAGCTAATGTCACAAATACAGACATCATAGTAAATAGCACCATCAAAGATTATTATTTTAAATATTGAATAAACCTTATAAAGATTGCTAACTCTGAAAAGTAAAAGAAGCAGATATCATTTCAGCTTTCATTGTGCTCTCTCTATATAACTGTTACTGATGGAGAACATATTGCTCTCTTGGGTTTACTTCAAAAGGATGTTCTGTTCTGATGATTTTATTTAATGATTTTTTGCATTTAGAACCTAATGTGAAAATCTACTTTGAACTAAAGGTAAAGTTACAAGGAATGCAGATTTTTATGAGGACACAGAACTTTTGTGCCCATGTGCAACGTGGCACAAAAAAAGTCTTATCGTTTCACTGTCAGCATATTTCTCCTGCAAATGCTGTGTATAGACAAAAGACTAATTACATAATAGTCCTTCAGCTAGTTTTTGTTCAGTGTAAAGAATGAACTGTTTTATAAATAATATTTTTGAGGGTTTCTTGAGAATATATTTTAGTAATCCTAGCATGTACCTCCTCAGCATTACATTAGATGGCAGCAATGCTTTATGTTATCCTCAATGACTGTAGAAGCTCTATAAGACCTCGAAAACATTAATACTGACATAATGTCAAAATAAATCTTACATAATTTATAAATAAGAAACAACTTTACGATTTATTATTTTGTGCATCATCCTATATAGTATCTCAGATTTGAGAGTTTTCAGTCTGAAAGTCTACAAAAACAAGCCTAGAATTTGTCAGTGTCCAAGCACTTGTTAAGCTCAGTGAGGTTTTGAAGCTAAAAAGAGAAGAAATGAATGCTGTCTCTGTTGATTGTTGCTGCTGGTGCCAATTACCCAGAAGGCTCGCCAAACTGCAGGCGCAGATAAACTAGAGGGCTATCAAGCAACTGGGCCTCTGAGGCGCCATCGTGGTAATGAGGCCATCGTTGTCCACCCCGTATGTAGTGATTGATCAGAGATCGTTTCCATTTTATTACTTCAGAGAAGTGCTGGGGAGGGACTATACTGCCATCTGGCTCACTTTATTAATGCACTCAAACACTCTTTAAATAAGCAAATGAAAGTCTTCTACTAAAAAGACTTTCAATAAAATGATTTTTTAAATTAGAAATTGACTAGGCCACGTACACACTGTAAGTTTCAGGAGTGACAACCACATTTAAAGGCATAGTTCAACCAAAAATGAAAATTATCCCATGATTTACTCACCCTCAAGCCATCCTAGGTTAACAAATCCAGGGGGTTAATCAAGGCCTTCTGAAGTGAAGCGATGCATTTTTGTAAGAAAAATATCCATATTTAAAACTTGTAAAATAAGTAATCCTCTGATGCGATGTATGACGCAGGATGTAGGAGTATAGAGTACCTCAGGGATGACGCATTTTGGTAGGCAAAACCCAGAAGCGAGTTAGCGTTTTAGGGCTTCCGGTTTCAACGCCGTAAAGTCTATGGGTTTTTTGAATGGGTTTTTGCTAAATCGCCCGAAATAAGGTCTGTGGTTAACAAAGCCTCTAAATATTTTCAAGTTTTGATCTATGACATAAAACACACCAGTTATAACCCGCTTGTGATTTTTTAAACCTTTACTGTGTCTTAAAAACGGCGGTTGCCAAAAGGGACTACTTCCTTTGGTGGGGACTTTAGACGTCATCATGACAAACAGGACATTTGGACAGCATTTCTCATGAAAAAGTGGATAAGTATTCATAAACAGCCTACTGTTAGCTTTTTATACCTGACAACTTTATTTAGGCTTCAAAATG
Source organism: Chanodichthys erythropterus (assembly GCF_024489055.1). Lineage (NCBI taxonomy): Eukaryota > Metazoa > Chordata > Actinopteri > Cypriniformes > Xenocyprididae > Chanodichthys > Chanodichthys erythropterus. The sequence goes on from NC_090235.1 coordinate 26,188,174, forward strand.
TATTTATGTTGTTTTAACTTGTAAAGATTATATTGATAGACAAAACGTGTAAGTGTCATAACCCTTTGTTAAACACAGAGCTTATTTTTTGCGATTTTCCAAAAGTTTATGGGGAAAATGCATAGGCTTTCAACCGAGGGAACCCGTGCGCCGCTAACTTCCGGGTTGGCCTACAAAAACGCGTCAACTCTGAGGTACTCTATTGTAAGCTTAGATGCCTCTCGAGGTTCAAACAAATAGGGCTGGGCAACAAATTTAAGCTCCTCTTCTCTTATACAGAAATCCTCCGAAATATCTTTTTAAAAATGATCATTTTAGGCTTATAATCAATTTTTTTTTTTTGCTCTGTCCTCTGCACCTCTGCATTCATCATTACGTTGTGCGTCAGGTCAAAGGATATACTCTTCCGCCGTAAATCATCTTGCGCATTCTGCGTACGGTCGTCCGCCGGAAGTTATAGTTATTTGAATTTATAAAGTTTTAAATATGGATTATTTTTCCTACAAAAACACATCGCATCACTTCAGAAGGCCTTTATTAACGCACTGGAGTCGTATGGATTACTTTTTTTATGGATGGATGCATTATTTTTTACTTAAAAACGCGGCTCCCCATTCACAACCATTTTTAAATATAGGCTATCTGTGATTGTGTTCGTCTAAAAAAAGATCGTATCCATATACATCTAGAATGGCTAGAGTGTGAGTAAATAATGGGATCATTTTCCCTTTAAATGCAGGAGTTAATCCCCTAAATGTTTGGTGTGTATGAACTCGCTCTCGAAAATGCGATGATTGACAACTTGGAAACCATAACAATGATCTGGCGCGGTGTTTGGAATCCGTTATTGTCACCAAAGTAATATTACAGTGACAAAACACTTTTTAAGCAATTTAACTAGTGGACGGAGGCGTCGTGTTTTGTTTATGCTTCAACAGACTGTTTTACACAAAAGCTCGGCTCATAAAGCGAACGGGTTTATTAAAGTTATTAAAGTGAGCAGACATGAATCGCGATATTTTGGTCTTTTCAGCATAAAGCATTTGGATTTATTTCGGTTTATTATCGGCTAGCAAGATCTGGCAACACGAATGAGTCAAGGCTCGTGCTTTCCCTTTCAGATTAGATGCACGTTAACGTTATTCACAACTACAGTTGTTCAGTTCTGTTCCGTACACACTGCGTAGAATTTCTGTAAATCACTAACGTTACCTGTATTTTTAGGGAGTTAATTCGGTTGTAGAATGCGGTTGTCACTCCCGTATTTTACTGTGTGTGTACAGAACGCGATTAAGCACTAAAAGGTGAACTGACATCCGAATTTAGTTTCAGTGTGTACGTGAAAACCAACTACTCGGGATGCAATTGAACAGCATCTTCATTTCAAGTGCAAAATTGAACTTGAATGTTTAAATGAAAGATTAACATAATTAATATAGCTCCTGCTGTTTCCGTAATTAAAATGAATGAGGATACATGGTATAAATACTTTGCTTACAGAGGCGCTTCGAATTGATTATGTGTGATAAAGCTCCCAGAAATTGAATTCTGCCTGCAGATCAATGGTGGTGTTGAAACTAGTTTGGCAGCATGGGGAAAACCATGTAGTCATGCCCTCAGGAAAATAAATTCATAACACTTTTACTTCCTTCCTGAAGTCGGTTCATTGTGCGCTGGCTTGATAAGGTCTCATCGAGTGGAACATTGCAAGTCGAGGCAAATTTGTGGTTTTTGATATGCTTGTTTTGTTAGAGGCATTTTATGTTGAAATAATGAGCACCGGATTTTTTAGAATAACCTTAGGTCAGCATGCACACAAATCCAAACAAACCGGAGCTCACTAGATGCTTTTGACAGCTGCTCTGTTATGACATTTGCCAGGCTTGGCTAATTAAAGCGACTGTAAAAATGCACAACGCAGGGATAAAAGCCTTATTTTAGTCACAACAGGATGTTAGCAGTTCTGTGTGTGTTTTGGCAGTTTGTATGTGCTGTACTTGCACCATTACATCCTGTAGTATTAGGATGAACCAGCTGTGATGTGATGGGTGGAAGATTATGACCGATTTAATATGAGCTATAGAGAGCTGAAGCCACATCTAAACCTGGTGCAGACAGATGGAGAGAAATGCCGTGAACTCGTATGATCTGCCTGCCTCAACACAAGGTCGCCCCCTCCCTCAGCAAGGCCTCGCTTCAGTTAATCATGTGGTCTCCACTGCTGATGTGTCTATATGTATTCAGACCAATGTTTTAACAAATATATTCCACAGAAAAAACATCTTCTCATCAGATAGGCTGCAGCAGGTTCAGTATACAACTAATGTTTAATATCCTGTCTGAAATCGATAGCCTCATGGCCCTCTGACTGTAGCCAATGAATTGGTCTTTGTAGCAATGAGGTAATAGTGAGGTAATTGCCAGACTTTGAACTAATAACAATAATTAGTCTCTATCAGCAGCTGCGGGAATTCATTAGGGAAAATGTGGGAGATTGGATTGGGTATGGCCCTGGGAGTAAATCATCATTATAATCCAGTGCCATGATTGACCACAGAATTGATTGGGCATTAAAGGGAATTTGCTGTTGTTTTTGTCCTGTTCTTTTCCACATAAACATATGCCATCATAATACAACAGATACCATTATGTAGGCATGAACATGAACAAAACCTGAAAAAAAAAAAAAACTTGCAACCAGAACATTATCTTTATAATGATATTAGATTAATAGTTAAGTCTTTAATGTTTATCTAACAATAATGTTTTTGCATCAAATGTAAAGATACATTTACAATATAAACAATTAACACAATTAAAAAACAATAATTTAACTAATAACTGAGTTGAAGACAAACCGATGAGAGCAGCAACATTTATGTCGTTGAACAGGAACTCGAATCAGCTAATCATTAATAACCGTCCGGATGAATCGATTAATTGAATCGGACTTCTGAATGCTGCTGAGTGAAGTCAGTTTTGGAGAGCTTGAAGAAGGTCCTTAAAACCATCTTTTGTCTGAGCATTAGGCCTATCATTAAAGGTGCCCTAGAACGTTCTTTCACAAGATGTAATATAAGTCTAATGTGTCCCCTGAATGTGTCTGTGAAGTTTCAGCTCAAAATACCCCATAGATTTTTTTTAATTAATTTTTTTAACTGCCTACTTTGGGGCATCATTAACTATGCAACGATTCAGGCTGCGGCCCCTTTAAATCTCGCGCTCCCTGCCCCCTGAGCTCTCGACTATAATACAGTGCATAAACAAAGTTCACAGTCACACAGCTAATATAACCCTCAAAATGGATCTTTACAAAGTGTTCGTCATGCATGCTGCATGCATGGATCGGATCATGTGAGTATAGTATTTATTTGGATGTTTACATTTGATTCTGAATGAGTTTGATAGCGCTCCGTGGCTAAAGCTAACATTACACACTGTTGGAGAGATTTATAAAGAATGAAGTTGTGTTTATGAATTATACAGACTGCAAGTGTTTAAAAATGAAAATAGCAATGGCTCTTGTCTCTGTGAATACAGTAATAAACAATGGTAAATTTAACCACATTTAACAGTACATTAGCAACATGCTAACGAAACATTTAGAAAGACAATTTACAAATATCACTAAAAATATAATGTAATCATGGATCATGTCAGTTTTTATTGCTCCATCTGCCATTTTTTTAACAATACACGGATAATTTTGAATGGCTGTCAATGAAGAAAGTTGTTTTTAGAACCACAGGGTGTTATTGTTATCGATCGCAGCAGGACTGTGCAGGCCATGCAAACTAGGTAAGCCCCTTGTCATCACGTTTAATTTTTTCCCCCCACTTTATTGTTCAGTTGTAAATTTCTTTATAGTGATAGAGGCAGCAACGTAGTTAACTCGTTGGGGACAGTCTTGAAACTGGCATATAAGCACTGTTTGTAAAACAGCTGAACTTCTAGAAATTTATTTAGGTTTGTTGATTGTTTAAAGAGTTAGTTCACCCAAAAATGAAAATTCTGTCATTAATTTCTCACCCTCATGTCATTCCATATCTGTAAGACCTTTGTTCATCTATGGAACACAAATTAAGATATTTTTGATGAAATCTGAGAGTTTTCTGACTCCTCAATAGACAGCAATTTAACCACCACTTTCAAGATCCAGAAAGGTACTAAAGACACAGTTTAAATAGTCGACGTGACTGCAGTGGTTCAACCTTCATTTTATGAAGTACTGGACGTTAAAAGCATAGGAGAATGACACAAAAGGGAAGATATTGTTGAATAAAGTTGTAATTTTTGTTTTGTTTTTGTGCACAAAAAGTATTTTCATCGCTTCATAACATTAAAGGTGCCCTAGAACTTTTTTTTAAAAGATGTAATATAAGTCTAAGGTGTCCCCTGAATGTGTCTGTGAAGTTTCAGCTCAAAATACCCCATAGATTTTTTTTTTTATTCATTTTTTTAACTGCCTATTTTGGGGCATAATTAGAAATGAGCCGATTCAGGGTGTGTGGCCCTTTAAATCTGGTGCTCCACGCCCCAAGAGCTCGCGCTTGCCTTAAACAAAATAAAAAAAAGTTCAAACAGCTAATATAACCCTCAAAATGGATCTTTACAAAGTGTTCGTTATGCAGCATGTCTAATCGTGTAAGTACAGTGTTTATTTTGATGTTTACATTGATTCTGAATGAGTTTGATAGTGCTCCGTGGCTAACGGCTAATGCTACACTGTTGGAGAGATTTATAAAGAATGAAGTTGTGTTTATGAATTATACAGACTGCAAGTGTTTAAAAATGAAAATAGCGACGGCTCTTGTCTCTGTGAATACAGTAAGAAACGATGGTAACTTTAACCACATTTAACAGTACATTAGCAACATGCTAACGAAACATTTAGAAAGACAATTTACAAATATCACTAAAAATATCATGTTATCATGAATCATGTCAGTTATTATTGCTCCATCTGCCATTTTTCGCTATTGTCCTTGCTTGCTTACCTAGTCTGTTGATTCAGCTCTGCACAGATCCCGATGTTACTGGCTGCCCTTGTCTAATGCCTTTCATAATGTTGGGAACATGGGCTGGCATATGCAAATATTGGGGACGTACACCCCGACTGTTACGTAACAGTCGGTGTTATGTTGAGATTCGCCTGTTCTTCTGAGGTCTTTTAAACAAATGAGATTTATATAAGAAGGAGGAAACAATGGAGTTTGAGACTCACTGTATGTCTTTTCCATGTACTGAACTCTTGTTATTTAACTATGCCAAGGTAAATTCAATTTTTGAATCTAGGGCACCTTTAAGTTTGAACCACTGCAGTCACATCGACGGTTTCAATTATGTCTTTAGTACCTTTCTAGACCTTGAAAGTGGTGGTTAATGCTGTCTATGGAGGAGTCCGAAAGCTCTCAGATTTCATCAAAAATATCTTAATTTGTGTTCCGAAGATGAACGAAGGTCCTATGGGTGTGGAACGACATGAGCGTGAGTAAAATAATGAAAGAATTATCATTTTTGGGTGAACTTACCTTTTTATTAGTTACTCCACAACTAAAGAGACAGTGTGCATGCATGAACATCCCTGCTGAAAAAATCTAAGCTGAAATTGCTTCTCTTAGCTGTTTTTTTTTTTTTTTTTGTGGTTTTGGTTGGTTTAAGCTAGTTTCCCAGCCTGACTAAACGAGAAATACCCAAAATCCCCCAAAACATGACCAGCATAAAATCTTAGCCAGACTGGGAAACAAGCTAAGACTAACAAACAAGCTTAGGCTGGTTTTTTCTTTTTCAGCAGGAATATACAAGCTCGAGCACATCTTTGTCTCCTAGTTCTCCCTTTGTTGTCACACTTTTGTGGTGTAACACAGTCATCTTTTCCTGAGATCAATGTCTGGACTCATAGACCAAAAACAACAACCTAGTTTAAAAGTAAATGAGACCTGACGGATTCATCAGGCTTCACCAAAATGCCTCTGATCAGCCAGACCCATCAGTTCTGGATGACAGGCCTGAATAGATGACAGGGAGGTGGAAGGAGCCAAGTATCGGTAGAGAGCCCTTTTCCCTTAGCGGCAGCTCTACTGAAATGTCTTAAGCAAGCATGCAGATCTAATCGATAAGCTCATACACTGCCGGGCATTGATTTCCGTTGTGACTAAAAGCAACAGTTAGACACATTCTTCTACCTGTCTCTAAAAAAAGAACAGCGATTTATTTTTCCCCCCACAGACATCAGTGTGAACCTGAATCGAGTCTCATGGAGGCAGAGAAGAATTAGTGTAATTGGTTAACAATGACATCTTGGTTACATGCTGATATGATTGTAATGTTTAAACACTTTATATAACTTCAAGATTAATTTTTATCATGTATTATAATTTAAAGTTGGTTCATTTCTTTATTTATACATCTCACCGTTGCTTAGTGGTCGGCAGGAGGTATCTATGGCAACAGGATGAAGTTTTCCCTTGGTGTGGCCAATCTATGGTCAATCTTTACAGTATTTATTAAATTAGAAACAGCTTACTGCTGTCTCCATAGTAACCAGAGCCCAAGTAGCACCATTAAAGCAATCATGCATGACTTAGCTTGGGCTCCGCGCAGAACAGGGTTCTTTTTTATTAATCAACACATTATAAATGCACTCATGATTTTTCAAGTCTAAGAGAACTCTCTGAAAATTGAATATGTTTTAGAAGGAGAATTGTCAGCAGCAAGTATCACTTTACTGTAAGTTTGTATATGTAAATATATGTTAATACATTAGGCATCATGAACTAATAATAAGAAATATTTTTAAGGAATTTACTAATCTTGGTTAAAGCTAAATGGATTGAAGTGCATTTTAAAACTGTTGTTTGTTAAAGGTACAATATGTAAAATTTTTGCAGTAAAATATCCAAAAACCACTAGGCTAGTGTTAGATATTTTGTCCAGCTTATTGCTAACAATATCTCTAATGTTTTAAACTACTTGTAAATCATGAGAAAATTCCATAGACAGTAAAAGAAATGGACACAGCGACCCCATTGGAACTCAATTGAGTCAAGTGAAGCCCATTTTTAGCGATTTTTAGCACTTCCGTTTCTGACGCGCAGAATCTTCTAGTAGCTGTGCGTACAAACTGCCATCGTTAATCTTGCAGAGACGGCGAGCTTGAGCGGGGAGTTCTTTGGCGTGAGTGAGCAGGAGTAAGTATTCTGATTAATTAGTTTGTATAGTATTTTAAAATGTAACGCCAGTACGCCATATTAAGATAATCTCCCCGATTGTCTGCGAGCTTCTCCTCATGTCTATACGGTAATTTCTCTGCTGTGCGACAGAGAGTCGAGTGGCTATGACGTAATCGTTAGCTTATTTTTACAAAAACTGTTTCTACGGGGCCATAATGTAACATAGAAGGTAATGGAGCCCTTTATACATTGTTGTGTATCTTTGGAAATAAATAATGGACAAATGGAGTCTTTAAACGCCTCAGATGTAAAGTTATTCACTGTCAAAGTGACGCCAAAATGAATGGGAGTCAATGGGGATGCTAACGCAAGTGAAGTTCTGCTACAAGATGGCAGCACGCGGCCGACTTCAACTTTCGGTCGACTTCCTTGGGCACTGGAAAATTCCCATTCTAAACAGTGACACGGGGCAGTGCAGTCGCCTGTCAATGACGTCGGTTACCCTTTGTTACCGCCTTTACTGACGTAGAAACCACATGACAACAGTGCCGTGAACAAATGCGGAAGTAGTGTCTAGCGTCCAGCAAACCACTAGCTTGCTTCAAGCAGTTCCTTATTTACGTCTTGCACATTTTATGGTGGATTGTGTTGCTTATTTATGGAACATAATTACTGTTTACCATCTGCCGCTGGTTCTATCGACAAGGACAGCTCCCGTAAACTTATGACCGGAAAAGCTGTGCCGGCGACTGTGTCATAATAAAAGTCCCGCTGCTCGTGAGGCGTGTGTTGATCAATCGCTCCAGCTCCTCATTCAGCTCCCGCAACACTCGGTCCTGCTCTGCTTCATACTACAGTAACGTTAATAATCGCATCCACGAACATGAGTTCTTCCAGACTCCAATCCCTATTCCTTTGCATCGTCCGTTGAGATAGAGACCACATTTCCCAAGTTTCCGCTCTAAAACTTGGCGTCATCAAACTACGCCTTTGTTTTGAATAGGCTTCTTGCGACCTCTAGCGAAAAAAAATATCACAAATTGTACCTTTAACTAAAACTATTAAAAATAATTTTCGGCAATTAAAATAAAGCTGAAATAAAATAAAATATTAAATGACAATTTAACTAAAATAAGTGCTAAAATGACTAAAACTGAAATAAAATTAAATTAAATTTATATAGAAATGTTAAAAAACTAACAAAAGGACATGATAAAATTACTAAAATGAAAATCAAAACTATAAAACAAAAGCTAATACTATAATGAGACACATAATAATAAAAACATTAGTATATCAATAATATTAAAATACCACTGTTTTGAATGCAACTTCCAAAAAAACAACAAAAAAATTATTAAAATAAAATTTTATATTTAATAGTTAATTTGCTCCTTTTTAGGTAAACACAATAATTGTTTTATTTGTCTAAAATGCAGGCTTAGGATAAAATTTATCATCTACCCACCGTAATGTCATTTGAAACTCAAACGATTCATTTTTTTATCCTCCTTTGTGCACCCAAAATATCCTCTTCATTTTCTTTTTTTTTTTTTATTAATTTTTACATTTTGAACACTAAGTGCCCAGTTTCACAGAAAAGGCTTAAGCTAGTCCCAGACTAAAATGCATGTTTGAGCTGTCTTAACTGAAAGCAACTATCTTAAAATATGTCACTGCCATTGTTTTGTCTCAAGATGCACACCAGTAATGTAAGTTACTGTGTCTTAAGAACTGACCAACTAGCAGTTAGATAAGAGGTAATCTTACTTTTCCAGTTCAAATTACACCAATCTACCTTTTTATGTAAAACGTGAAGACTTGAAGAAAAAAAATGAGTTCATGCAACTGGCCAGAGGCCTAAAAGTTGTAGGCTATATTAGTGGCATTACATAACTAAAATCAACTAATAGTGAACAGGTAGCATATTTATAAATGAACAATAACCAAGATGAATAACTGCTGCTAAAATTATTATTCATTGTTAGTTTATGGCACCAGCTGCATTATCTAATGTTTAACATATATGTACATAAAATATACAACCTAATTGGAAAGTGTAAATGAATTGGCAAAGTAAGCATGATTCGGATACATCGCTGACACCTTGACTTAACCTTGTGGTCAGGCTGTGGGTGGACAGGGCAGCGGTGGGTGGCTTGCTCTGGGTTTTTAGGTCCCCAGTGTGCATCCGTTCTTCTGCAGTGATTTCCACTCAGTCTAGATAAGCATGCTGTGTAGACCTTCTTTTCTGCTTAAAGGGATAGTTCACCCAAAAATGAAATTTCTGTCATTATGACTCACCCTCATGTCGTTCCTCATGTGTTTATCTTCAGAACAAAAATTAAGATATTTTTGATAAAATCTAAGAGATTTTTTTATCTCCCATAGAAAGCAACGAAATGACCACATTCAAGGTCCAGAAAAGTAGTAAAAAATCATTAGAATAGTCAACGTGACTACAATGGTTTAACCCTAATGTTATGAAGCGACAAATTTCCTGGGAAATTGGTGCAAAAAATTTGTAATAAAAATGGAAGTTGCTGCAATTGGGGAAGCCATGTGGCATTTTTATCCTGCACCATAAATGACTTGCATGCAGATGAAACACAATAAATGCTGTCATGTTATCTTGCATTCGGATGCTGGTGTTTAAGAATGCAATCATGTGAGATGCATGGAAATTAAACCAAATCATTTTGATGACAGACTTTGGCTCAGGCAATTTTAGAATACTCAAACCAACATTAGCTGGGTTTCCATCCAAATGTGAAGAGAATCTTTTCAAATTTCGCAAAAAAAAAAAAAAAAAAAATCATCAAGCTGTTCGAGCAGATGACGGTGGTATTGGTAACCTATAGGGTAACCAACAGTAAACAAAACACCATCTGTGGAAACAGCCTATAGTCACGTGGGTTTAATGTTCGCTACGTCAGAATTTATTCAGCAAATGCGTTTCCATCTTTCATTATTTGCATTAACTCTTTTTTTGCACGTCAAAACCACCTCATACAAGTGTAAAAACATTTTTGTAAATTAAGGGATTTTTTCCTCCGAAATCTGGCATTTCCATCACTCGTTTCTGATGCACATAAAAACAGGGTGATGAAAATAGCTATTAAGATGCTGTGTAATGAAACTGATCCACTGGTTAGTTCACACTGTAAAAAAAATCCCAGTAAAATTTACGGTAAAAAACCGGCAGCTGTGGTTGCCAGAACTTTACTGTAAAAAATACAGTAGCAACGCAAAAAAAAAATCTGTTAAATTTACGGTAAAATAACATATTTCATTAACTGATATAATGTTAATTTACCAACCTAATGAAGTACTAATATCTGTTTTGTACCTTTATAATACACTGACAGTCACCAAACACAGTGGTGATAAGAGTCACATGATGAATCAAAGTTCATCACAAGCAGATTTTCCACAGGCTGAGGAGGACAACACTAACATATAGAACGAGCACGCAGTGTCATTCACACACACACTAAACACCATCATGGTAACATGCATGAAATAAAAAAAATGCAATAAACATTAATTTAACAACATTAGATGTAACATAAAACCCTAATGTACATAACTGATTAGAAAAAAATGAGAAAAACTAAGAAGAAACAGAGTTATTTCAACGAAAATATCAAATGTGAAGTGTCACGCAGGGAATTGTGGGAATGTCAATTTACGTTTTTTCACTGTAGATTTTACAATGAATTGTTATTTTTCACTTCCAAAAACTGTGAATTTAATGCTATTTTACCATAAAATTAAATGAAATGTACCGTTAGATCTATTACAGTTTTTCACCGTATACAGTACGGAAACTTTCTGTAAACCAATTGACAGTTTTTCACCACAGCATTTTTCAGTCTTTTACTGTTAAAATCACGGTCATTTTTTTACAGTGCAGTTATCCAATCACATCCACTGTTGAGACAAAGTCATGTGAGTTTTTGGTTGTGCATTGAGGGATTTATTGTGTTTCCATCATAGTTTATGCACATGCCTTCTTCGTGGATAAACAGTTTAGGTGCCTCAATTGAGCGCAAATTTTTAGACTTTGTGCGCATCTTGGTGTTTCCATCCAGCATCTTTATTAATGTGATTTCCCAACATGTGCACAAAAATAGGTGGATGGATTCTCTTAGAAAAAATGTACAAAAGCTGTCACTGGGGTGGTACACAGCAAAATCTCCAGAGTTAAATCAACTCTGCTCAGAGTACATATGGTCCTTCTCTAAATAGTGTTAAAATAATACTGAAGCAGAGTTAATGAGATAATTAAACAATTAATTATGTGATGATTGTACATTAGTGATGAACACCTGCTGTTAACAAGCAGAATCACTAAAGAAAAGAGAAACACAAGAACTACAACTGACTTCCAGCCACAGCCTTATTAATTGTTTAATTATCTCATTAACTTTAATTCTGCGTCAGTGTTATTTTAACTATTTAGAGAGGGACCATATGCACTCTGAGCAGAGTTGATTTAACTCTGGGGATTTTACTGTGTATCCTTTCAAATGTTACACCTTAGTACCTAAAGAGTGCATATTAGTACCTCAATAGTGCATACTGGTACCAATATTAAATGGTTCATATTATAACCTTCTAAAAGGGGACCATCCTAGTTTTTCTGAGAGTGTAGCTATAGTGTCCATACCTTAACTGTTACATTGCCAAAAATCCAACAGATTACTAGATCCACTACTTTTGAAGAGCTCTCCTGATCTATTTGTTCACATCAGGAGCGGCCTGATGATGCAGAAGGAGTTAACTGCACTCATCAGCTACATCTCCAGATGTTACGCTCAGCGGCCGGTTGATCGAGTGCCTCGGGAATATGTGCATCCGCATGGAATTTGCATTGAATTCCTTAATTTGCATCTGTCATGATCATGGATGTTTTACAGAAAAACATTGTGTAAGACACATTCATTTTGTGATTAATACCACGAAGATGCGTGTCATTTGTAACCTGAAGGCAGTGACGCTTGTCATGATGTCAAATGTTGACAAAGTCTTTTTAGATTTATTTTTACAGCCAGCATTTTAATGTGATGATCCAAAGCCAGGAGAGAGATGAGAGTCGCACTAAACAAATAAAAGCCAGCCAGTTTCTTCGGCCTCGTGAAGGAAGGAGCTGATAGACTCTAACTGCCTCCAGATGCACGCCTGTCCTCCAACAGTTATATTGATGGCCTAATTTTAGTAGCTTTTTATTAGAACCAAAATGTGCTGTAAAGGTCACTCGTTCACCTCCCAGTGACATTTTAACTGTTGAGTCACACTTCTCCCTATGTGTGAAATGCTTGTTCCCGGAAATCAGGGTTATTTGATGTATCTGTCAGTTTGATCCTGAACAACAGGCGCCCCCCCCCCAACGCTGTTGATCTCCACTCCCTGTCAGGCTGCACCGCTAGACTCAAATGGCCATGTTCATCTCTCTCTCTGTGACTTTAAACAGACAGTAATGTAATAACAGGGACCCTGGGTGCACAGACACGACACGTCTGCTCTGAGGTCATGCAGATTATGCACTTTAAGCCAGTCATCATTTAGAGACGCTGAGTCACTAGAGAGTTAAGAGCAATATGAAACTGGATGTTTATCAGTCTTCCAGTTTTACACATTTGATGGTAAACAGCATAGTGTAAAACTGTTCTTCTACATTGAGGTAGTATTGCTTCAATCTATAGGCCCCATAGTATAACTCAATGAAGATGGTCATGTTCACCTACAAGATCACTTGGTAGGTCTCTATAGTGTAACATCATTACTAGTATCAATATCGCATGAACCATACTGCTTGCTATTGCTTGTCAGGCAGGGCATTCATTTTTATGTAATCATGTTTCTCAAAGAAAACAACCGTGATTCTTTTATATTTGTGGCTTTACATTTTATTTTAAACTTTTTCACAGATTTCCTGTTTTATGTTTTACACTGCTTTGATTTCAAATACCTCTGAGAGCATAATGTTTTAGTTTAACTAGAAGAGAAAGACTTTAAATTCTGTTCAAAAGTTTGAGGTCTGTAAGATTTTTAAAAATGTTTTTGAAAGGAGACTTTTATGCTCACCAATGCATTTATTTGATCACAAAACAGTAATATTGTGAAATATTTTTACAATTTATTATAACTGTTTTCTATTTTAATGTATTTGAAAATGTAATTTATTTCTGTGATGCAAAGCCGAATTTTCAGCATCTTTAATCTAGTTTTCAGTGTCACATGATCATTCAGAAATCATAATGGGGTTATTATTGTTATGGGGTTTTAAATCAGAAAATGACTTTCTGTTATATGAAACAGGGCATTATTTCATACATGTCCTCTGTAGAGGACAACACAGAGGACATAGCATAAACTATTAATAAAATATCTTTTTAAAAAAGAATTAATATTAATTTCTCCATTTGTTTTTTGCTCCAAATATGACATGAAAAAATAATAAAAATAAATAAAAAATCACAAAAAATGTTTTTTTTTTTTTTTTTCCCTGGTTCTCAGGAGGTTAAAGGATTAGTTCACTTTCAAATTAAATTTTCCTCATAATTTACTCACCCCCATGTCTTTCTTTCTTCAGTCGAAAAGAAATTAAGGTTTTTGATGAAAACATTCCAGGATTTTTCTCCATATAGTGGACTTCAATGGAGACTGATGAGTTAAGTTTTAACAATAAATCAATAAATGCTCATCTCTAGTTGTGTCCCAAATGACGTACTTTACACTATGCACTTATACACTATGTACTTATGCACTATGTACTCATCCGTGTAGTGTGTGAATTGTATAAGGTTATTTTGTCATTTAACATCAAAGTCTGATACCTTCTCCCCCTCCAATACGTAAAAAGCTGCGACAGTTGAGTGCATGAAGTGTCCAACATTCCACACTTCATTTTTTCCCGTAATTTTAGTGCATCATCCGGGTATTTAAAGTGTACTTTTTTTTTTTTGGAATTTTCAGTGTGACACTACTCGCACTATTTATACTTAAAAACAGTGCATAAGTATGTGAATCCGGACGCACCTTTGAACTAGCTCTCTTCTTCTTCTTCTCTATTTGAATTCCGGCAGTGTAGACACTGCTAAATGTATTACTGCCCTCCACAGGTTAACTAATTGTTATATACTTGCACTAGCATATTGTATATGACAATTTAGTTCAAACTTTAACCTGTGGAGGGCAGTAATACACTTAGCAGTGTCTACACTGCTGGAATTCAAATAGAGAAGAAGAAGAAGAGAGCTAGTTCAAGATGAGCATTTATGGTTAAAACATAAAAAAGTTATTTATTTTTATTTATTTTTTTAGAAAATGAGCGATGGTTTCTCTAGATAAGACCCTTAATTCTCATCTGGGAACGCTGTAAATTGTAATTTTGAATTTCAACCGTTTGGGCTCCAATGAAGTCCACTATAAGGAGAAAAATCATGGAATATTTTCATCAAAGTCCTTAATTTCTTTTCGACCGAAGAAAGAAAGACATGAGCATCTTGGATATGTATTCTTATTTTAGACACTCGCTTTTTGTTTTCAGATTGATCCCGCAGTATAGGCTAAAGTACATTTTTTTCTTTTTCACAATACAAAGCATTGTTGTAAATTAATTAGTCCCCCAGACCAAACATCTTTCAAACAGCAACAGAACAGATTTTTGCCCGATTCAAATTTGTCTGAGTCAGTCTCCATGGGGGAGAACCTTTCCATTGCTCACCATGGCAACCTACTTGTGCACTGGGCTGCTTCCAGATCATATGGTGTGAGGTTCATTCACAGAATCTGTTTAGGTGGCCTTTCTAGAGAGTACTATCTAACAGTACATAATATAACGTAAATAACATCATGTTTATTTCCCTATACGAGGAATACCAACAAAAATATTTCAAATGCATTACATCAGAAACCCCCCTCCATTCCATTTAACCCAAACAGCACCAGCTCCCATGGTGAGTCAAAAATGGAGACCTCCAGCATATACCTTGCTATGGGGGCATTTTTGGAAAAGGGGATTTTTAGTTAAGCTTACAATCTTAAAAATAAAGTTTCCAAAAGGGTGTTGTTTTCTTAGTGACGCATAGAAGAACAATTTTTGCTTCCCCAAAGAACCTTTCAGTGATCAGTTCTTAAAAGAACCCTTTTTTTCTTATTGTTAAGAACAATTTAATAATCTAAAGAACCTTTTTCCACTATAGAACCTTTTTTGCAATGGAAAGGTTCCATGGATGTTAAAGGTTCTTCATGGAACCATCAATGCCAATTAAAAAAACATTATTTTTAAGAGTGTAGTCTTTCACAAGTCTGCGTTTCAAGATTGCTACATATGTGTTGCATTGTACAAATCCTGCCATGATCAACAGGTAAACAGCTTTAGAATATCAGATTTTACAGGGGTCCAGACATTCAGAGATTCAGAAGTACAATGAGGTCTGAAGAGATCATATCATGAAACAGAATCATTACAATATTTAATTTTCTGCACAATTTCTAGGTTAATATACAACTTTTACTGAAATTGGTATGCTGATAATATAATTCAGGATTTGCCATAATTTGTAATTTATTAAAGAAAAAAAAAATAGAAATAGAAGCATTTTCACTATCTCTCACATTTCCAACAAGCATGAGCTGTTTGAGATTCATTCTTTTGTCCATTTAATCAATGATGTGAATTATGTTGGATTTGAAAGTCTCTCAACAATATTGCTCTTAAATGAAATTCAATCCCCAATTCATTCTCCTGCGTTCTATCTAAGTGTCTGCTAGATGTCCACTGCCTGAATGCCTCTGCAAATTCTCCTTTACTCCAGGGACTAGTTGTCTGCTCTCATCTGTTAGCGGCCCTGGTGCTATATTTAGGCCATACCAATAACCAAATCTACAGCGCCTGATGAGCTGTATCTTCAGACCAATGAGTAGCCCTGGGTGACAAGGCCTTCCAATAGAAGCAATGTCATCGCTATTCACTGATGCTTTATTGAGAGTCCCCATAATGTGGGGAAAGAGAGAAAGAGAGAGAGAAAATCCTCACACATAAATTAAACCTTCCCAACTTTGTTGCCATGGAAGCTCAATCCTTTTGGCGAAGCGTCTGATTCTTCAATCTCCATTTAATTAAGGTTCCTGAGCTGCCAAAGGCTGTTCGGCATACGACTTTGCGTACATCAGCTCTGTCTATGTCACGCGGTGGCTTGACTTGATAATCCACAACAAAGATGCATGATGCAGAAGGATGATAAACTCACATTTAATAACCACTAGGAACCATACAGAGAAACACCAGCATGAAAAGTTAACACAATACGAACAAATGATGACTGACGGTTTAAATACACAAAAGTAAAGAGGCTAAATGAAGGACAGGTGTTGTTGGTGATTAGTAGACATTGTGACAAACAAGGGTATCTATGGAAACTAACAAGATGGCAATAAAACCAAGGAAACAGGAACTAAACCACAGGAAGAGAACACAGGCACAACAAGAGTTTGTTTTGTCTCTTTCTGAGTGGCCGGCAAACTTCTGGAATGCCGCAAATCCTCTGCTTCAGGCAGTGCTTGGGAATTCTGAATTCAGAGGGTTTTTAATATTTTCTCATCTCTTTTGAGAACCTGGGATATTAGAAAATCTATTACTTTCCAATAGAAAAAATGTCATTTCTAGCCTTGGCCATAAATCAGTCTCTCACTTTAGTATGGAAGCTGTTATTGTGTCATTATGTTTCACAGTAGGGCTTTTCACACTGGGCTTAATGGTAGGGTAGGTCATTTTCGGAGAGTCTAGCAATAGCAAACTAGCTTTGAAAGCATAAAGCTCAAGGTATACTTCGTTTTTTATGCTCGCATACAAGCACAGTCGAACACACAGCCTTGCAAAGTATACTTAATTTGACTCGTATGCGTACACAGGCGTTTGACGCATGCGCAGTTTTAAGCAATCTCACACCATGAGTTATAACCCATGTAAATATCTTTGTATTCTTTCATGCTAGAGTTGTACAAATGAGTACTTTCTAACCTCTTCGCACAATCTCTCGTCTACATAAGCCTCCATTGTCGCTGTAGCTTGCATGCGTTCCGGTCTGTTCTGTTTATGCAGTTTTTCTTTGACTACCTTGTGAATTGACGTCCAAAGGACACGGTTGCCACCTTGTGGATAAACTAATTATTGCAAAAAAATAAATAAAATAAATGTGCTTTTGTGACCTTACAAAAATCCAGCAGTGCGCATACTCTTCTGATGAAGAAATTTGCGTCACGCGCAATGTACGTTGACCCTCGCGTATGCATAAAAAGTAAGATCCCACCCTCCTTTCAGAGCGTCTCAAAAGCCACACCTCCTCCAAAGCACATGAATTCATACAGCAGGGAGCAAACAAAAGCGTCACGAGGGATGGCGTTAAACTACCTTATGTCTCGAAGCACATAACATTACAATTAACAATTTAAAGAGCACTGAGCTGTACCACCTGACTGCTGCAGATTCATTTCAGCATTGATAGTGTTGACACTGAAACGCATTCATTTGAGTTGCGAACTGCTCAAAGTATAAAGTCACGGGTTTCCATCTCTTACGAATTACGGTATGGCGTGAGCAATGTTCCCTCTAAGCTGTGCGCGTGCGCGGCCGAGCAGAAGAAATAATTGCCGCGCAAAGAACAGACATGAAAATGATTGTAGTAGTTTATATGAGAAATAATTGCAGTGCTTTTTTGCGACAATAAAGCGCTATAGCTTTATTGTCACTATAGAGTTGGAACTGGTGAATGCGGTTTACAGTTTTCATAGAAGAGAACGATTGAGCGCATGTGAGCTGGCTGGCCCTGAGCCAAATCAGTCACGGTAAGAATACTGTCATGTTTGCGGGCTAAATGCCTTAATACGAGAGGCAACGCGAAAAGAAAAGAAATGTGAAATAAAACGTCATGTTTAAATGAAAAGTGGTGGAAATAACAGATGATGGGCACAGAATGCTTACAAAACTCAGACATTTACAATCACACACCCACCACAGGTGTAGCTTGCAAACTCAAACTCGCATACCTCAGTTTAAATGCTTCAGTTTTTTTTCACTATATAATATATTGGAACAAATGGAAGCATTAAACTGATATAATACTGTATATCAGTTTGAATACTTAAATATTATATTATATTTTATTATATTATAATGTAAGCCTAATAAAAAATTGATCTCACAAGGGGATTGTTTAGGGCTCCTTGCCACGAAAAATCTTAACCTCCTGGTATATAAAATCTGGGAAATGCATAAGCAATAAACAATTTTGATGGTTTAACACTGTCTGTTGCTAATAATTGACTGTACAAAAATACATTATGGTTGTTCCAAACCATCATTGTAACTGCTCATATTATATTATTAGAAAGAATTGAACTGAATTTATTTTTCAATAGAATTTCTCGGTAAAGACTGGTACAGTTAATACAGCAATGTGAAAAAATAACCTAAAGTAACCAAAAATGTGCTTAATTTAGTGACTGAACTGCTTGTTTTCAAACATATTATTTAATAAAGTTACATCAAGGGTCAAATAAAATAGAAACGGCACATTAAAGTTAAATGTTACAGTTGCATGATAAAACCATTTTTTTACGTTCATTTTACAGGTCTGATATAATGTATGTTTTTGCTCAGGTGGCCAAAATGTGCGCTCAACAGAGAAAAGTTTTGCTCAGCGAGAAAAACAATTAGAGGGAACATTGGGCGTGAGTGCAGCATAAGCTCGTTTTGGTTCAGGAGGAACTGTAAAAGGGGGCTGTTTCATTTGTGGTGCTCTGTGACTGAAGTCTGTCTAACTCTGCATAGCATGAAACACGCTGACGTTTGATGTCTGCGAGAGCAGGATGCACGGAGGTATGGAAATACATACACTGACAGGCAGGAAGGACATTGTATCGTTGGACTCGTTCCAAGGGCAATGATTGGACGAACATTTTATGGTCCCACGCCTTCCAAGATGATATATTGTGATTGCTATCAGGATTGAAGAGACTTTCAACTAGCATAATAAAAAATGTTTTTTGAACCAAATCACCTACCCTGCCTTTAACTCTGAGCTATTGTCATTCTGAATCCCGCTTTTAACCCTATGTAGTAGAGGAATATTTCACACTTGGGTTAGCACTGCTTTTAACCCAGGTTTTGAAACCCTGCTACGTTAGCATCACTTTTGCAGCGTTAATTCTGGTGCAGTGTGAAATGATCTGGTGCCTCATATTCATGTGCTTCGGACAGTCATGGAAACCGTGCGCTGTATAGTAAACAGTAATTTCAGAGTTTTATTGGAAAAATGTCAAATGCCGTTGGAAAATAAAGAGACAGTTGCGTTCTTACCTTTAAAAAAACCCATACTTGATAGTACAATTTGCAATATATAGGCTAATACGAGAATGTGCAATGCTAGACCTTTTATGTAAACAGGTTGTGTACTGTGTTCGTCCAATCATTGTCAATGACAAAGCAAATATGCAAATAAGAAGGCTAACCCAGGGTTTAGGAATGTACAGAAACCGCATTTTATATGAATACCCAGGATGATATTACGCAGCGCCCGTGAGCCCCTGCTTGCACAGGGAACGTGCCTTGCAACCATGGAGACGTTTGTGAGAGATGCTGCGTAATATCATTGCACTGCTGCAGCCATGGAACGGCAGCAAAGTTCCTTGATTATTACGCCTGAATGAGAGTATAGTTCCTAGCCATATCAGCCTAGAAAATCACTTTTTATTTTCCGCCGGTCTTAGTACACGATTTAACTACAGAAGAGTCAAGTTTTAAATAGGAAAAATATCAAAACTCTTTGGTCATTTTTAAGCGCAATGCTAACGGTCTAATCAGATTCAATGAACTATGCTAAGCTATGCTAAAAGTGGTACCGCCAGTACCGGAGATCGGCTGAATGGATTCGAAAACGGTAAAACTCAACTGTTTAACTCTAGGGGAGTTGGAAAATGAGCCTATTTTCAAAAAAAGTGGAGTGATCCTTTAACCCCGGGTAAATTATGAGCAATGTGAAACGTAAAAGAAAATAATGAATGACCCAGGGTAACTATTTCAAGTGTGAAAAGCTGTAGTATGAGATTTCACAATTGAGACTTTGTTGCGATTTAAATCAGGCTTCCATACTTCCTCCAGATGAATACTTTTTCCCATCTGCAGACTTGTGGCATTACCAAACCTCTGGGAACTTTGCTGTTACAATATGTTAATGGATGGAGTTTTGTTTTGAAAAAATACTCCCTGGATGCCAATGGCAGAGATTAGCAGAGGAACGATAATCTGTCAAATCTAATTCAATACACATGCAAATTCAGTCTCATTAATGCAAGGAGAGCAGAACGGAAACATTTGACCTTGCTGCATAAAAATAAGGCTCAGAATCCACTAGCATGACGCTAATTCAGACTGGGGTGTCCCGGTTTTTGTCCTGGTAATTAAGACAGTCACAAAGAGGCTAATTAGGGCAATCCACATTAATTAAAACCGCTCCCATGTGAAGCTGGTCTCAAATTGGACTTAAATCGAAGGACTGGTGCAAATGTGATTGATGTATACATAGATAGAGCCTATGCTGCGCTCTGCTCTCTGATCATGAGCCTCTTAAATAGATGGTCTTGGAGCGTATATTGCGCAGCACTAGGGAGGTGTCCATAAGCTGTGGTTTGATTTCAAATCCTCTTTCATTCTTTGCTTAATTATTTAGGGCTGAGTCTGATAGCTTTGTAAACAGAATAAATTACAAAGTGTTTGTACATAAAAGGATATAACGATGAGATTAACACTTATTGAAAGTCAACATGATTATGTCAAAACCATTGTTCATAGAATCATAATGAAGGTGCTGGATGTGAAATTGGTCCAGGCTGTGAGCTGACAGTTCAGCCCCGAATAAAAAGAGACACTCTGTTAAACAAGTTACAAGGAGTGGTGACATTTCCTAATGAAATATGATGGCGGAGATGGAGAAAGGATGGGAGATACTTGTACAGTAGATTTCACAGTGGAGACTTTTCATGTAAACAGCATCAGTCAGAGAAATGTTTTTAGTAAAGTGAATGAGATACTGAAATCAGCAGGTTTTCAGCTATTTCCAGACTAGGAAACTAAGGAAAAAGATATACTGGCAACATATTGGTTACCATCAGCCAATCATTTTAATTTATTGGTCTTGGTTGATATTGTATCTTTCCTATTTAGATTAACTTTTGCTGTCATCTAACACTCTTTTAAAAACACTAATTATTTATTAACACTGTTAAAAGGATAGTTCACCCAAAAATGAAAATGCTTACCCACGATCAGACATCACTAAACGAGTGCTGAACTCAGTTGGACATAGAGGTGTTTTAGAGGTAAAAAATTATATAAATACTGTTCGGTTTCTCGTACAAACCAATCGTTTCGGGTCTTAGGACATCAATGTGTCGTCACGCGCAGGGTTTAATTTGGATGTATCTGTCGTGTTTTATTTACTCTTATAGTCAAAGTTCCCACTGACTTGCATTATTCGACTGACAGACGGCAGCGGTTGCAGTTAAAAATCATCATTTGTGTTCTACTGAAGAAACAAAGTCACCTACATCTTGGATGCCCTGGTGGTAAGCAGGTAAACATAAAATTTTCATTTATGGGTGAACTATCCCTTTAATAACACTTTCCAGAAGAGGGCGTAGCTTTAACAGCTCGGACTTCGGTTGCTCAATAACAACAAAGCTGGAGAATCTCATGCAGCAAAATGAGGATTGTCAGTAACCGTGTTCAGCCTTACATTGTTCAAACCGGAATCGGACACTGATGAGAGACTCAGGAAGAAGTTACAATTTTTAGAATGCATCTGGATGTTTCTGAATGGTTAGTGGATACATTTATATAGTTGCTGTGGAGTTGATTCAACTCATCGACTAGCATGTGCTGTCATGTTAATCTTTTGTGCAAATCCACTGTTGAATTGAGCCTTGTTTGTGAAGCAGTCTGACGGCATGGCAACAACACTCTACTACTCTTCCTCTTCTCTAAAGCAGCCCAACATGGCCTCGCCCCCTTTGTTGTGTGTTCTCGGGGACAGGGTTTATGTCAAATTTAGGGTTAGTGATGTCACAATCCAGGAAGAAGCTCATTGTAGTCTACCAGCCATTTGTTGTAGTCCTTAAACACAATTCTGTAAAGGAAATATCTCCCTTTGCATTGAACTTTGAGCGTCGTAACTTGGCAGATGTTGTTTATGCTCTAAAAGCAACATTACACACTAACTAAAGTTAAAAAAATGAAATCATAATCAACCACCAGAAGAAATTCTTACCAACTTTTTTCATAATTTTGAAGGCGAATGAGGACTGGGACTGCAAAACTTCAAAATAACAAAGAACCTCATGAATGTTTCATAATAGCTGTAATGAATTGAGCAGACTGAAAATTCCATTGTTATTCACTAAAAATCTTCCCCCCAGTTAACTTTTAACTGTGAATCATTGAATCACTGAGTTGAACTGAAGAATCACATTGGTCTAATTTGCGAACAAATCATTCACTAGATGAATTAGATTATTTAAAAAATTGATTCAAAAGAATGATTTGTTCACAAATTGGGCATCGCTACAGGTTTGGAACAACATGAGAATAAACAATGTAAATAATAGTACTAATCTCTTTAATGAATTCCTGCCTAAGATAACATTTTCAGATGTTTTCAATTTTAGCAATAGCACCCTACAGTATAGACAAAGTGTGCATTACTTCCCATGCATAATTGATGGGCAGTGTTCCACTCACTGAACAGCTGAGAGGCGTGTGTAAAGAGATATGCACTCTGTTTTTGCCCAGCAAATGTCCTAAGATCACTACCGAAACACATTCTGATACCCACACAAAATCGATCTGAACTCACAGGTGCTTTCAGGGGATGCTGAGTCATAAAACCTATCACAAGAAGACTCCTATCTGACCACATTAACATCACCTCTGTGAATTTCTCTAGATGTACAGCAGCAGCAGCAGCTCAGAGACAACGTTTGGCACAGTTGTTGTTCAGTACATAAAGCCAATTACTCCTCTACAGCATCACTTTAACAGGATTTACTGTCATACATGAACTAGTCTGGTGTACTGTAGGTGTCTGCTGCATAGCCAGCCCTCTAATCCACATTTATGCATAATTTGTACTCTAATGAATCCTTAACATTTCGTATTTAGGAATAGTCACATATTGCTTTGTGACATCTTGCCATCAGCAACAGCAAGAGGGCAGCTCTGTGCATGTCACTGCACATGTGCTCTGATAATCGCTTCAGTCTCTGTGGATTTCCCTTGTTGGAAAGGAAAGACACTTTGATCAAGAGTTGAACTGAGGAAGCTTTGAACAACTCGGAATTACTGATTTATTTGGTGGTGATTCATAAGAAAGGTTACACATGTTCTAATATTCTGGAGTGCCACTGGATGTATCTGCCTTATGAATTATGGTTGTATATTTTATTAAACGAATCTCTTATTGATCAGTGTGTTAAGTTATAAAAAATGCACATTGCGAGGAAAATTTATGAATGAATTAAGCTCTTAAAAAGATGCCTCGTGCTAAAAATGTAATTTCTAACCACTCAGTCTTACAGCCTTATTGATGTTCTTCTTCACTGTAAAGGATTCAGATTTGGGGTCTGAATATCTTGTAGCTCTTCCAGAGGAAAGCTGGTCAGTATGAGATGTTGAATGCTGTCACCCTAAAGGGGTTTGGTTTTGCTGGAGGACTGTTGTGCTTAGATTTCTTAATGGTTTTCTAGGATGAGCATATATAATAGGGGTTTTTTTTTGGACACACAACCTTTGACGTCAAACAAAAAATGTGTTTTCTCCCTGCTTTAAAAAGTTGATAATATATCCCTATACACTGAAAGAAATATTTCATCAAATTTATGATAAAATGTATTAAAATGTTAAGGTAAAAATAACTGGTCTGTCCATAAAACATGGCCAATACATGGGTCATACACAAAAAAAGTCAAAACATCATCAGAGTAACAAACATCACACTAAAACAATGCAATAAACATTGACAAAAATGTAATGCAAAAGAAACTATTTAAAACTAAATAAAATAATATAGCTATGTGCAGCAATTATCAGGGATCAAGCACTTTTAAGCACATAAAAAGGTATTATATTTTATTTAGCACGCATGTAAGCACTTAGATCATAGATGTAAAAGACCAGTTACAGCCAATACAGGCAATTTACTAATGAAAAATATGTTTTTTTAAAGGTTTTTTGACAATTTTAGCTCCACATATTGCCCGATCACCACCACTTTTTTTTAGATCAGAATGTGCCCATACATACAGTATGTGTCAAATTTGGTGACATTAATAGACATTAATATAGAGAGCGTTAAAAATGACCCATTAGCGACTTTGATTGGATTTTTTCACCACTTCCTATCAAAATTTGGACATTTGGCCAAATTTACTATGGTGGTTTTGTCTCGATCTGACTTTCTTTAAGCGCTAAATAACAATGTTGCTCAAACCATAAAGCAAAACCTGACATGTTTGGTATCATTGGACTCGGCAAGGATTTAGGAGTCTAAGGACGCGACTCTTGTGAAAATAAGTCGACCACACCCAAAGTTATGAGCATTTGAAAATTTTATTTTACCACTTATAATCATATGTGACGTGTCATGCTTCTGGGAATGGGTTTTAATCGCATATTATACAGTAATTCATAGTTTTTACTTGCAAAAAATCAAAAAGATGACAGTATTTTACACTAAAATTAATGTGATATTAAACCATGTACATTTTTTCACCATTTTTGTAATGTAACACAATTAAAAAATTACTTTTCTGTATAAATTATGAACATTTTTGCAGTCTAACTAATATGGCTAGTTATAATTTAATATAGTAATATTAATAGACCATTATTTTAATTTTATAAGCATTCTATTATTTGAATTTAGATTTATTTTCTGTTATCAGAGAAACAGACCTGCAACCCATTTGTTGATTGTGCACATTGAACCTGATCTAATCTTGCAGATATGATCATAAAGTTAGTCTGAACATTTTTCTCTGTTCTGCTGTTTTAAACACAAAAGAGTAGAAATCTCTGCTCCAGTAGTCCTCATTAATTTCTTCTCATTTTGAAAGTGAATTTTCATGGATGTGTGTGTATGTGACTGCAGGCTGCACTTTTTGTGTGAGTGAACACAGGAAACAAACAAGCACGTCAAAATTTTATTCATTAGCATTAATAATCAATGTCACAAGTGGACATTTTTTGCTCCCGTGAGAAACACTACACCCATTTGATCAAAACGGCTACTGTTTATTTGAATGATAATAGCTGAGGAATAGAATTTATGAGCAGCATTCTGGGTCTGTGCAACACACTCCGGAGAGCAGCAAGAAAGTAAATCAGAGAAAACAGCTTAGACACCATCGTTCATCTTAATAAACAGGAATGTCTCTGTCTTAGCAGTAGCAAGTTTTATTTATTCCTGAACTGGTACTTATTTGCCTCAATACTTTTCTCACAGTTCTTACATCAACACTTTCATCCATCTACACTGCATAAATAATTCAGCATTTTATGGGCTATATAAACCGCTGATATGCTTTGCAAAAATGGATGGGTCACTTTAAGGATGGTGCAGATATTGATTTGGAACTTGTGAAAGCCAACCTAAGCAAATGAATTGCTATTCTGTGCTTGTGTGGGTTAGGAACAGGACTAAATCAAGCCCAACTTTTAGAGGAAACTTATTGCATTGCAGCAAACATTGAAAAAGTAAATTAGGCCTAAGTTTTTATGTAAATATTTTTGGTAAAAGTGCATTTACATGTACAATATTACACAGATTAATAATCTGACAATATGTAATGGTGTTATTTTTAATAATAATAATAATAATAAGATAATAATCATGATTTAACTCACCATGTAAACATCTTCACCTGCATTCTGGCAGATTATTCTCTTTCAATGCTTTGCCGTCAAAACCAAAGAAAAATATTGCCCTTTATTCTTGTGAAGTGAGTATCTAAAGTTGATGTTTGAAGTTTGTGAGCATATTTTGCATGTAAATGCCCTGGCCTTGTCAAAAAGAAGCCTTATGTAATAAACAGGTAACATTATATGTCATACAGATAACAAGCTTTTTAAGCCTCCGCACAGACAAGCATAGAATTCAGACTCTGTTCCTATTCAGATCTCATCAATATTGCAGCAACATTCTCCTGCTGCTGGTGGGCTCCACCATCATTATTAATTTAGCTTTGTTTTCTTTTTTTCATTTTTCAGTCTCTTGCTGCTCAGCTGCTGTTATACAAGACTTTAGGCTGACTCTGGTATGAGAGCCGGGGCTGCATTGCAGATGTTCAGTGTTTCTTGGCTTCACATAGTGGAATATTTCGTGAGAGAGGGTTTTCCCACAACCTTACATTAACGTTTGTCCTTTAAGGCAATTGGCTGCTAATAGCAGTAGTGACATTGACAAACACTTTAATAATTCAAAAAGTCTGACCACAAGTGCTCTTAAAGCTGGATGTAACTGATAATGTTTGGCCGCTTTTGTTTATATAGGCTAATGCTAAACGGCCAGAATGGCACCACCTTTTATATTGACAATGCAATAGAAATTGACCATCCGTTTTCTTCGGGGTCACTGATGGCCCATTAATATGCACCAGTGTCATCACCTCATCTGTGTACTGAGGGTACAGAATCGCCAGGTACTCGATATCGATCTTGATGTCAAGCCTGCAAATTGTCCTTGTTGTGTGTTGTAAATCTGCCATATGTAAAATTCCCTGAATGATAAACAAGGTTGAGAAAAACTGACACTGATGTAGCTTTCAACATTATGACTAAGGTACATTTGTTAGATGTCATCTTTTTTTGTAATGAACGTTTTGATGCACCAAATTACAGATTATACATTATTCATTACTCATTATGTTAATTCAATACTCATTATCATGACTCATTATGTTAATTCATTATCCATTATCAAACTCTTTTTTGCCTGTTAATGCTTAATTTAGCTGGTAGTAAATGTTGTAAGATGCTTTTATGAGTGCATTAAACAACAATACTAAATAGACAAACACAGTGGTAACTTTTTAAATTATTTTTTATGAAATGCTACTGACAAACCTATAATATTCATTTTTACTTACATTTTGTCATATAAACAACCAGTTAGTAAATCTATGTTTGATTCACTACATTATTGGAGCCATTGTGTTTTTGATTCAGCTCATTATAATTCATATTTTTTTAAGACCATGGAAACCCTGGTTCTTAAAAGGAGACAGTTGTTGATTGGGGTGAGTTAAAATAATAAATATCTAGATTTTTTTAATGCTTGTTTTGTCTTTATTTTAAATCATTTTAAGTAATCTTGAGCCTTTCTGCTGGGCCCCGGGCCCCCTGGTTGAGAATGATTGGTCTACACTGGTCGACCCGAATGTTTCAATGGTTAGTTCACCCAAAAATAAAACTTCTGTAATCATTTACTCACCCTCATGTTGTTCCAAACCTTCTTCAGAATCTTCAAAACACAAATGAAGATATTTTAATGAAATTTGAGAGCTTTCTGTCTCTCCATTGACAGCCTACGCAACTACCACTTTCATGGCCCAGAAAGGTAGTAAAGACATCATTAAAGTAATCCATGTTACCAATGGTTTTACCTCAATTTATATCCTTTTTTTTCAACGTGAGTTCACGCAACAATGTCTGCTCTCGCTTCAACACAACACTTGTGTCATGGTGCTCTCATGAACATTGGAGATTCATATTTTAAATAAAGTGGTATATATATATATATATATATATATATATATATATATATATATATATATATATTTTTTTTTTTTTTTTTTGCGCAAACAAATCACTTTATGAAATTGAGGTTAAACAACTGGAGTCACATGGATTACTCTTTACTACCTTTCTGGGGCCTGAAAGTGGTAGTTGCGTAGGCTGTCAATGGAAGCTCTCAGATTTCATTAAACATTTCTTAATTTGTGTTCCGAAGATGAACGAAAGTCTTACAGATTTTGAACGACATGAGGGCAGTGGTGGATAAAGTACTTGAAAGCCATACTTGAGTAAAAGTATAGATATCTTAACTTTGGTAGAAGTTAAAGTCACTGTTTAGAATATTACTTGAGTAAAGGTTTTAAAGTATGTGATATTTTTTGTACTTAAGTATGAAAAGTATTTTTTGATATTAAACATACTTAAGTATTGAAAGTAAAAGTACAAGTAAAAGCAAAATACAAAAGGAGCAAAATATTAAAAATTGCTCTATACACAGGTTCTATAAATCTATTTAATGTTACAAATGGACTCTTATTGTAAAGTGTTACCATTTCGTATAAATCGCTTAAAAATGTCCATCTTTACATACAAAGGCATAGCATATTATATGCATACACGTATACATATAATAAATGTGTTACAGTGCGATAAAAAAAAAGAACTGAAAAAAACTGAAAAGAAAAAATCGAATGCATTTCTGATTTGTTATGTTTCTGTCACTGCATGATGAGGATAAAGTTTACATAGGCAACTTCGCTGGATAACAAACGCATAAAAGCAAACAAATGGAAATAAACTAATGCAAATAGATGGTAACAATCGTGACATTGGTGTTTTTGTCACATTGTTTTAACCACTTGAGGTACTACTAATGTTAGCATCTAGTCAACAAACTAATTACTTTATAGTGATATGAAAACATGTACTGTAGTGTACACTGTATAAAATACAGTTTTCTGTGCAGCGCAGCCTCATGTCATGTGTCAAAACAAACTCTGTGAGGCAGCAGTGATAGTTTTTATTTCACCTCTAAAGGCCGCTCTCGTACTGTATAATGACAGCGCACTCTTCTCAGCCGCTCCAGCAATGGACGCAACCCCTGAAAATGAAATCAACTACGGTTGGTCAAGCACTTGTTTGCAGTCTGTGTTGTTCCCGAATTTATTTTGTAGTAAGTAACGAAAATACTTTGGGGAAATGTATCGGAGTAAAAGTATACATTTTATTTAGGAAATGTAATGGAGTAAAAGTAAAAGTTGACAGAAATATAAAAAACTCAAGTAAAGTACAGATTCTCCCAAAAAATACTCAAGTACTGTAACGTATTACTTAATTACTTTACACCACACAGAATTTTCATTTTTGGGGGAACTAAACGACTTAAACTCTTTTAGTACTGTGTTCAGTTCATCTCAGTGGAAGAATACATGTGCAAGAACCATTATCTGTTTTTTTGTTTGTTTGTTTTTTTTTCTGAATAAGAACACAGCCCTTCCCTTATTATCTCTATTATTTCAGAGAAAAGGTGTGAGGTCCAAATCGAGGTTTATTAATCTGCTTTCGTGAGCACTCTCACTAATGTGCCTCCATGCACTGAGGTACATCCCTCTGCCCTGCCCTGTTGAAAGAGATGTTCTCCTCTGGACATTACCCAGCCCTGCCAATATCGTAATTACAGCAATATCCTTTATAGAGGGAGGCTGCTGAGTCTAAATGACTTCCACATCATGGAGAACACATGGAAAAGGCACTTTCCTCCGCTCGGCCCAGCATTCATTTAGCCTAAACCTTTGCTTAGATCACGTGGGCCACAGGTGGCTTTGACAAAAGCCATGACTTTATGAAACTATGAACCATCTGCTAAGGTCAGTGATAGTGAATCACAAAAAACACAAACTGTATACAGATCAGTAGCTTATTTGACCTTTATAATTCTTGTCTATTTTGACCTTTCAGTCCGCTTGGAGAATATATCAGTTTAATATTTCTCTTCAAACACATAATGCACTGTGAATACAGCGAGAGTACTCATTCATCTGTTAGTTTCATTCAGTGGTTTGTGGATTTATTCATAATCCTTTGCGCTCTTTGGTTTATACAAAAACATCCGCTCTATTCAAGTTCAGAGGTGAAAGGTGTTCTAGCACCTAGTCAAAGCATTAAGGATGTGAAAAGCACATTAAATCAATCATCACCTTGTGCTCTAAGAGGCAGTGAGTTAAGACCTGTGTGCTTGTCTTCAGTGACCACTATGTTGGGGTTGGTCAAGCTTCTACTAAGATTATGGGGCAGCTCGTCCTGTTTCACCAGAAATAGCTCAACCCAATAATCCCCTAACTGAGCAGAGGTGACATGCACAGCGTAAGGATTAGCTGTCGCTGAGCGAGACAGTGGCCAGGTGAAAGTGCTGCCTGCTTTACAGGTCTCGGAGTCAGGCAGAAATGTAACACCAGTAACCCTGCACACGGTTTCCTTTGATCGTGTGTTTTACCTTGCAGAACTCAAGCTATCAGAGAGGGAATTATACTCTGAAACAGCAGGCTTGCTCACTGGAGGCGTGCTAATTTTAATGTTTTGGATACATGCTGAGAACTTATTCTTGTTTTCTTATTGATGACTGAATCTGTGCCCACAGAAATTAACCTCCAGTTAATTCATACCTTCCTCCGCATTTTGTGTGCTCATTTATTAAATATCTTGGCTAATTTGATTATGCTTTCGGCTATTCAAAGTGTTATGCTCTCAGTTGAACAATATTAATGGACTAGATATTGATACAGATTCCCTGATTCGGTTCAGATTCGTTTTGTTTCTGATTCATTTGGGTTTTTCAGTTATAATGTCCAGTTTGCTTGCATATGAAAGAAATTCTCTTTTTGTTAAAGAGATAGCTTACCCAAAAAGGAAAAATTTGTTATCATTTGCTCACCCTCAGGTTGTTCCAAACCTGTATAAATGTCTTTTCTGTTGAGCACAAAGGAAGATATTTGGAATGTTTGTAACCAAGCAGATCTCGCAATATAATATAAGTCTAAGGTGTCCCCTGAATGTGTCTGTGAAGTTTCAGCTCAAAGTACCCCATAGATTTTTTTTAATTAATTTTTTTAACTGCCTATTTTGGGGCATAATTAGAAATGAGCCGATTCAGGGTGTGTGGCCCTTTAAATCTGGTGCTCCACGCCCACGGAGCTCACGCTTTCCTTAAACAGCATAAAAAAAGTTCAAACAGCTAACATAACCCTTAAAATGGATCTTTACAAAGTGTTCATCATGCAGCATGTCTAATCATGTAAGTACAGTGTTTACATTTGATTCTGAATGAGTTTGAGGCTATGTTCCGTGGCTAACGGCTAATGCTACACTGTTGGAGAGATTTATAAAGAATGAAGTTGTGTTTATGAATTATACAGACTGCAAGTGTTTAAAAATGAAAATAGCGACGGCTCTTGTCTCCGTGAATACAGTAAGAAACGATGGTAACTTTAACCACATTTAACAGTACATTAGCAACATGCTAACGAAACATTTAGAAAGGCAATTTACAAATATCACTAAAAATATCATGTTATCATGAATCATGTCAGTTATTATTGCTCCATCTGCCATTTTTCGCTATTGTCCTTGCTTGCTTACCTAGACTGTTGATTCAGCTGTGCACAGATCCAGACGTTACTGGCTGCCCTTGTCTAATGCCTTTCATAAAGTTGGGAACATGGGATGGCATATGCAAATATTGGGGCGTACACCCCGACTGTTACGTAACAGTCGGTGTTATGTTGAGATTCGCCTGTTCTTCGGAGGTCTTTAAACAAATGAGATTTATATAAGAAGGAGGAAACAATGGAGTTTGAGACTCACTGTATGTCATTTCCATGTACTGAACTCTTGTTATTTAACTATGCTAAGATAAATTCAATTTTTGAATCTAGGGCTCCTTTAATGCTAATGGCTGGATATCGGTACAGATTTCCTGATACGATTCAGATTCACAGAGATTCTGTTTGAATCTGATTTTGTTTTGATTCCAATTAATTTGGGTGAATTTCAGTTTTGCTTGCATATGAACAAAAAATTAATATGTAATCTTGATCTTGACATTTTAGAAATTGATATTGGGATGGTTTAAATAAGAACCAGAAAATCTAATTTTATCCAGCATTATATAAACAATTGGCAGATGCTTTTTTGAAGTGATGTACGTGGGATTTAAGATTTTATTGGTTTATTCATTCCCTGGGAATCAAACCTATTGAAACTTGGTGTTGCTTTTAATGCTTTACTGTTTGAGATCCATTATTTTAAATCAGAATTGCACAGATTTTCCCTTTACAATCACGGCATAACATGTGAAAAACTTCTATGAAGATGCTTTCTTCTTTGTGGATAGACTGTTGTAATATGCTCTAGGTCCAGTGTATTTCAAAGCTAAAGAAGCCCTAGAAGAAGAGAGGACATAAATACATGTAACACTAGGAATGAGAAAATGCAACTCTGGAGCTAGGCTGAGAATAATGCTTGCCACAGCTAACAAACCAAGAGGTGGAATTGGATGAGGAACAGTGGAGAAATTCAGTCACATCAGTTTCTAATTCACATATAGAGAGAGAGAGGAGAGAGGAGGGAGCTGAAGATATAGCAACACTAATGCAATCAACATCAGCTGAGTCAGAGCTTTGGCCTGGGATAAGACTCCACACCAGCCATCTCCATATACCAGTAACACGGCCACTCAAAACACACACACATACTTGCTCTCATAGATCATAGCACGATCATCCTCAGGATCTATTCTCCCAGGATTTGATTAACGTCATTTCAAGTTCTTTGCCCAGTCTTCCATGAGACTCTTCAGTCGTGCTTCTATGGACTAGACTTAGTAATGACCAGTGGTGTGATTTTAAAGCAGTCAATTCTATCTCCTATTCATTTCAGTGGACATTAAAGGGGTCATAAACTGCACTGTTTTATTGTTTAGTAATGTTTCCTGGGGTGCACTTATAATGTTAGTATACTTTTTACATCAAAAATGTCACAATTTAGAATTTGCTACCCTGATTTTAGCCCTCTTATTTGAACACTCTGGGGCGTGTCTGCCGTGAGACTTCAGTGTAAATGCCCACTGCTGTGATTGGCTAACATCTTTCCATTGAAATAGCCAAGTATTACTCTCTCTTTTAGCACGTTTTTACTATTACAGCTCTCAAGGTTAACTAATAGTGAAAAGTACTGCATTACATTTAGTTCTATGGCATTAGCATTGATAAACATGGTAGCTGATCACAGACATGTTGTTGAGCGACTGAAAGCAGTGATCTCGTCATTGCAAGTCAATTTCTGCACACTAACAAATGCTTGCTTCGTAACCAACAGTGCAAACATGATATAACTAAGATATTAGTTGAATAAAACGGGAGTTTTGGCACGTGTCCAGAACTCAGTCACTGATAAAATCGCGCATTGACAGCTCCAGCGACTGCAAAGCGACCGTAAATAACAGATTATTTTTATCCTACTAAGAGAACAACGTGAAGTTGACCGTTTAGTCACTGGTTTGATTTACTGACTCACAGACAAAGAACATCTGACGACAACAACATGTAAGTAAGTGTATCAGGCATTAGAATTAACACAGTTACTTACATGTTATTGCATTACTGTCGAGTCCATATCGGAAAAGTCTGTTTACAAAGCCTGCACCATGATGCGATTGATTTACCAAAGAATCCACAGTGAAATACCAAATACTAATAAATAAAGCTCAACTGAGACATTTACATTGTTGAAAATAAATAACCATATTACTAGCATAAGGATACTTTGAAAGGTAATGTTATTTTTGTCCTGTTGTATCGCTCTTCTCTCCTCATCTCACTAACATGCCATAAAATCTTTTATTGGACTAACAAGAAAGTTTTCAGTTCTGAAACTTACAAGGTATTCTTATAGGACGATGAATCAAAAGCTCAAGGAAAAGTTGATTTCTCAATTCATGACCCCTTTAATACTTTAATTTATTAGAACTAGAATGCCTACTGTTAAAATTCATCTAATAAAGTCCATTTTGCTCACATATGAAAAAAATTCATATATAATCTTGATCTCTGCATTTTAAAAATCGATATCAGGATGTTTTAAATAAAAAAACAGAAAAATCAATATGTTTATCCAGCACTATTTAAACAATTGGCAGATGCTTTTAAAAGTGATGTATGCTTTATTCAAGATATAGATTTTATTGGTTTATACATTCCCTGGGAATCAAACCCATTAACCTTGGTATTGCTGTGCTTTACTGCTTGAGATAAAACATTTAAGCAGGTTTAAATCAATTTCACAGAATCGCCATTCTACCTCCCATTCATTTCAGTGGACAATGACATTTTAATTTGTTAGAACTGCATATTCACTGTTAAAAATTCAGCTCTCCAATTTGAATTAGAATTCAGCATTTTGTTTGCTACCTCAATTTAAATTGAGAACCTGAACCTGAGTAAGGCATTTTCAGTTCAACTCTGAACCCTTTTGTCTAAAAATGAGAGGTTTTGTATGATATTGACATTAAAACTATTCATGTTAAAGGGATAGTTCACCCAAAAATGAACATTTGCAGTTATTTACTCACCCTCAGGCCAAGATGTAGGTGTCTTTTTTTTCTTCAGTAGAACAGTAAATAAGATTTTGAGCTGAAACCGTTGTCCTTGGTGATTCATATAATGGAAGTCAATGGGTGTCGTCACTATAAAAACCATATACAGTCAAAACAAAACCCGTGGCTCCTGACGATACTTTGAGGGTGAGTAAATTAACAGCAAATGTTCATTTTTGGTTGAACTATCCCTTTAACATATTAACAACTGCTGCAAGTAGCTGCAAGTCATGATGTCAGAAAAAATCCAAGATTTTTGTCTTGATGTTTGCCTTCCTGGTGGGTCATCATGCATCTTGGGCAGATCCTGCTGGGAAGCTGTTAATTAGCCGGATCTCTGTCAAACTCTGCTTGGCTGGTAGCCTTTAAGATCATGCATTAAGAAGTTTTAAAGCTACTTAGTCTCACACCAGAGAGATCTCATGGTTTGGATCCTTCTCTCTTTATTGTATAGTCATTTGTTTAGTGAAAGGAAAATGTGTTTTCTACACTGTACAGTGTAAAAAAATCCCAGTAAAATTTGCGGTAAAAAAACGGCAGCTGTGGTTGCCAGAACTTTACCGGAAAAAATACAGTAGGGACGTAAAAAAAAATCTGTTAAATTTACAGTAAAATAACGTATTTCATTAACTGATATAATGTTAATTTACCAACCTAATGAAGTACTAATATCTGTTTTGTATCTTTATAATACACTGACAGTCACCAAACACAGTGGTGATAAGAGTCACATGATGAATCAAAGTTCATCACAAGCAGATTTTCCACAAGCTGAGAAGGACAACACTAACATATAGAAGGAGCACACAGTGTCATTCACACACACACTAAACACCATCATGGTAACATGCATGAAATTTAAAAAATGTAATAAACATTAACTTAACAACATTAGATGTAACATAAAACCCTAATGTACATAACTGATTAGAAAAAAAATGAGAAAAACTAAGAAGAAACAGAGTTATTTCAACGAAAATATCAAATGTGAAGTGTCACGCAGGGAATTAATGCCAATTTATGGTTTTTCACTATAAATTTTACAATGAATTGTTATTTTTAACTTCCAAAATCTGTGAATTTAACGGTATTTTACCGTAAAATTACATTAAATGTACCGTTAGATCTATTACAGTTATTCACCTATATAGTACGGAAACTTTCTGTAAACCAATTGACAGTTTTTCACCGCAGCATTTTTACAGTCTTTTACTGTTAAAATCACGGTCATTTTTTAATGATACTATTAGAGCCTCATATTCCCATTATCATGGCACCGTGTTATTCTCCACCTCTCAGCAGTTGTCATGATATCACGTCATAGCCAGGGCAGGATTACAGATCGGGGATGTTGAACACACACCATAGGGCCCCAGACTCTCAGAGGTCAGAGAAATCAAACAGAGGCATCCCTCTTAAAAAAATCTATCTTAAAATGTATCTACACTCTCAAAATAATGAATTGGTAGTATTTACCAATTTCTTAGAGTATTTAGCACTTTCTTTTTCTTTTGAGTTCACAGAACTGATATATTTTAAGTAAACTGAACTGTTTCATTGTTTTGAGTTTTATGAACTCATTTCTTTTCATTTAGATGAACTTACGTTTAACTGAAACTAGGCTGGGATTTCTGTTTCCCAGCATGCTTTTCCCATGGCACTCGAAAGGGAGAGTAAATGCTAAAATTAAATGTTATATAATATTTTTTTAAGTGGGAGATTTAGTAGTGATTAATGTTTGTTATGCTAATTTAGAAGAGTTTCTGCTAATTTGGGTTTTTGGAGAGTTACCATCATGCAAGCGGCTTGGTTTGAAAGCAGGTATATTAAATGTTTCATATTGCTGCACTCATTCAGCAAGTGCTATACCATGCTATTGCTAACACGTTAGCAAATTAGCTAGTTAGCATTACCTGAATAAGCTTGTTACAGCTAGCTAAGTTTAGCTAATAAAAATGTTTATGCTGAGATAACATGATAATTTTAAGTCAAATGTATGAATTAATTTACTCACCTATTCAATTTAAATGCATTTAAAATGTTTGAGTACCAAATAGAAATCTGCCAGTTCTGCTTACTTAAACTTTGAATTTCTTAACTTAAAAATTTTGATGTAACCAATTGACAGAATTTTTGAGTTTTGCTATTTTCTACTATGTGCTCTGATATGTTTGATTATTTCCAAATGTAAGATCTTCTGTATCTCTTCTGTGCTGTAAGATCAAGGGGGTGTATTTTCCATCAGAACTGATTATGTGATGTACCTTTGTATCAAAATATTTCCATATCTGGAGACATGAGATAATGCAAGATCTCTGATATTCTCTTAAAGGTCTTATAGGTGTCAAAACAACACCTCGTATATCTATTTTCATCTATCTTTGACATAAGTCACTCCGACCTATCCGTTACACCAACTATGACATAAGTCTAATGGATAAATCTCTTTGATTTAAGTTTAAGAGGATGTAAGTTTCCTGCATTCGTTGCTGCTTGTTGGTCCTTCTTTCTCTACTCTGATCATCTGTTAGATCCAATACTCTGCATTTTATTATAAATAATTTAATAATCTATCTATCTATCTATCTATCTATCTATCTATCTATCTATCTATCTATCTATCTATCTATCTATCTATCTATCTATCTATCTATCTATCTATCTATCTATCATCTCAAACGTAAAGCATGGTATTTGCAACCGATGTTTACAGTCAGCTCTCATTCATGACTCCCATATTAGCTTCTTTTTTTTTCTTTTTCTAGAAGGTGTTGCTGTAGGCTACCCCTCTAAAAGGACCCAGACACAGTAGCAGCGGTCCCATTCGGCGTACTAGTGACATCTTATTAAAGCGGCACCACGTAATCCAACCAACACCCTCCCTTGCTTTAAATCCGCTCGTCCGGTGCAGTTCCGTAGACGCACAGCCTCCTCCTCCAGCAGAGCAGCGCCGCGGCTCGTGTTCCTACGGTAACATGGTGTGCAGCGCGCGGCAGCAGTAGACAGTATCGCTGGACCGTAAGAGAAGGCGCTCGCTCTGCTTATCCTGCTCTCCTTCCACAACATATCAACACATCGAGGGAAACTTCGCGTTTTTTGGAACACGGTAAGATGGCCAATCAACACGTCCTGCGTACTTACTGTAAAATATTAATATTTTTAAATTCTTAATGACGGAACGTTGGCTCTCCTCTTGCAGTGAGTCTGTATTGTCAAACAGCATCCCATCATAAGCACGCGTGAAATAGAGCACTCTATGGAAAACGATTCCAAATAAACCCTAAAAGCGGAGAAAAAAAAACCCAAATGTAATTAAAAATAAAGACATAAAATAACGCGATTGTAAAATAACGTATTATTTTTTGATTCAGTGATTAATAGTTCACAACACAGGATTTGGGTCATTGTGCAGCCTCCATGTCGTGTGAACAGTACTTTATGAATGAATTGATAGTTTTGTGATTATGACGGATGTAAGGAATGTTTAGATGGGTCAGGGGTCGCGCACGACGGATGTGCGCGCTTCCAGTTATTCTGTTTGGACAGTCAGGCGATGCTATTGTTCAAACTGACGAGCTTCTGAAGAGCTCGAGGAAGCGGGACATGAATCCTGCGCAGGCAACACTAGGCTACTGGGATAAGTCATTACCCTGCTCAAAAAGTGATCAATTCAAAATGATTTTGAAGCAATTACAATGTAAATAGAATTAGAAAGCATAGTAGCATACAACTACATGCATATAGGCTGCATAGACTCCAAAAGCAGTTCGACGTGCAGTTCGAGCTTGAAAAAAGTGACATATTTACCTTTGTACAGCACAAGTGAGTGAACGCATTTTTATGATGCCTTTAAACAGCTAATTATTTAATCGTTTCGATTAAAGATGCAAAAAAAAAAAAAAAAAACATAGGCTGTAATTATGAAACCCCTACTCTTTCTTATTGCTTCACTGCTAGTATAGAGATCAATGAAAATAATACATGGTCATGACAGTGAATTTATGGGTGATTTGCATGAATTTTTGATATTTTAATAGTCTATTAATATGCACATACAAATAACTCACACAATCCAAAGTCTAAGGGGTCTCAAAACTCTAGACAAATCAATTCATGTATCTGTTTTTGTTACTTTTATTCATTTGAGTGACACATCCAAATTGAACTTGCATATGAATGGATCTTCTCCATGCCATTGATGTTGGTGAAGGCTACAGTTATGTAAGAAGATAAAGAGTGGGAAAGGCGGGCTCATCTGTAACTGTCTGTTTGTAATCAGGCTGCTGGTCCCACTGAATGCCTTCAGGACACACTTTATTCAAGCACATTGATCGATGGAAGGGTTATGACATCAGGTCAGGATGGGGTCAGGGATTTTTATGGGTATGATGTGCTGATAAGTGTGTGAGAGTTAATGTTTGTGTAGGCCTCAGCTTTTTAATTCTGAATTTCTATTTTTGTGTTCCATGGAAAAAATAAAACCATATGGTTTTGGAAAAGTGAGGTTTTTGCATGAAAGATTTCTTTGAAGAAAATACTTTCTTAAGTGTAGGAGAAAATATAAAATGACAGTGACTCAAGTAGTTCCTGCTACGCCGTTATAGAATCAGTGCTTGAGACACATGATGCATTGCCTCTGTGAGGCCAGAATCTCCTGCCGGGGCTTTTTCTTGGATTTCTCTTAGAAATCTCATGATCTCATTAGCTGTCTCATTAGTTCTGACTGTGCTGTTTTCTTTAGTGGCTCAAAGCATGTGATCCTCTTCGGAATTGGTGAAAGGCTGAATACAACGTGGATCTCATCCACTTTATTGTTCATTTTCAACAATAAGTGACGGTATATGCACTCAGTATAGAGAAGTTGTGGTTTGTTGCACATAAAATGTAACTTTATGGCATACGTTATGGTGGAAACACTGGTCCATAAAACATCCACATTACTAGCTGTGAGTTAATGGACATTAGTGATAATATTAGTCATGGCACTTAATCTGAGATAAAGATGACATTCATGGCCAATGTTAGAATACATTAAAGTGCCCTTTGTAGTTAAGATCATCAAGATATAAATATGGAAATCAAATCGCATTAAGTGTCATTATTTTCAATGCAGCAGGGAGACTTTTAGTGCTGCTACAATCAAAAAATCCTGCAAAGATTTTTTTAAAGGCATTTAAAAAAATTTTCTCCAAAAATCTGATTTTCACTTTTTTTTTTTGCTGTATTATGAGTCAGCACTATGCCGCTCATTTGAACACTGTGAGTAACCAAGCCCTGCGTGTGCCTTTTACCTGACCACTTCGTTCCACTCAGCCCAATTGTGGCTTCGCTGTGGGATGTGATTGTGTGTTTGAGAACCTTTTCATGGGAGGATGTGGCTTTTGCCCCCCCACTGAGAAGTTCTTGCTTCCTTTTTCCATAGTGTACCCAGAACCAGCCTTGCCCTGCGCCTTCCATTAGATTGCTGAAAGGGAGGCCAATTACAGCAGCCGCGTTGCGGTTGATTCTAAGGAGCTCTCTCGGAACCGCTGTGTTGTTCTACTAGGAGAGTGTGTGTAGTAGGATGTGTGTGTTTGTGCGCTCAAGTGTTTCTTGGTTCGCCTCTGTCTATGAGTAAATGCAATCAGTGTCTTGCTGTTTTTAATGCTCACTGGCTGCAGAGAAACCTAAGAGCTTTATAAAGTCTGTGGCCTTCTTAAATATAGTAACTTCCATACTTGCAACACTGAGATATTAAGCTGCCCAAAATGTGAAGTTGTCTCAAGTACGTCTGTCGCCTTTTCTATGAGGTCATGCTGACCGGCAGTGCTTCTGTACGTGGAGTTGAGAGGGTTTTGGCTCTTTCAGTGGATCTTCCCACTGTTCAGATGGCTTATTTTCAACATTCACTGGGCCCTGGTGAGTCAGTTCCTTTCACTGTCATATCTTGGATGACC
Source organism: Chanodichthys erythropterus (assembly GCF_024489055.1). NCBI lineage: Eukaryota > Metazoa > Chordata > Actinopteri > Cypriniformes > Xenocyprididae > Chanodichthys > Chanodichthys erythropterus. Next base: position 26,228,782 of record NC_090235.1, read on the forward strand.
TTTCATTGACACTGGGGAGTTAGGAGGACCTCTTGAACTTGATGAGAGCTATACTTGGTATTTAGGGATGACTTAGCTGGAGACAAAGATAAGCAGAGGAAAAGCAAATGTAAAGTCAGTTGCGTAGGGGTTTCCTCTTTGAGAAATTTAGAGACCAACACAGAAGTTCTTTGTACAAACTGAGAAAAAGTATGCAGTTCAAAAAGGGAAAAAAAAACATATTATTTACCATTTTAGCTTGTGAAATTAATTAATTATTAATACATTTATTGGAAAAAAATGTCATTTGTTACCCTCAGTCCTTTATTTATTTATTTATTTTTTTTGTGAAACAGCATCCACTCCACAAGGTGTCAGTAAAAAGTTCAAGCCCAATGTTGTAACAGTTATTTAGGAAGATGAAAGAAAGCCAGCGAAGCCAAAAGAAAAAGTGCACTTTTAAAAATACACATGACAACTGAAATACTTGCTGGAGTATAACCAAAGACTATAGAATAACACAAGACGTGTCACTCGTATTGTTTTGAATGGGAGAAAGTGTAACGCGCAATATGGCGGAATAAGTCCCGCCTTCTAAATAAGAGCCAATCGCCGACTGGTGAAGTCATCGCGTCACTTCAGCGGCCGTTAGAATCACCGGTTTCTATAGAAACAGTCAGAAGCGAGCTTCCGAAGAGACGCGCATTTAGGTCTGCGCATGCGCATTAGCTTGATCCAGCCTGAAAAATACAATTTTTTTGTCATGATTCGAGCGTTTAGAAACTACATTTATGAGCCGGTTGTTGTTAGATTTCATTGGTGATTTCAAATATGAAATTTAATCGTAAGGTTGGCGAACAGTTTTGGAGAATTTGATGTTTCCCCATTCAAAGAGATTGCATGATGCCCAGGATGCCCGAGAGGCGTTTCAAAGATGGCTGCCGAGTGAAATGACTTGTCTTAAAGGGACTTTGGCATCACTCGTATTGTTTTGAATGGGAGAAAGTGCAACGTGCAATATGATGGAATAAGTCCCGCCTTCTAAATAAGAGCCAATCGCCGATTGGTAAAGTCAACGCATCACTGCAGCGGCATTTGGAAGCTCCGGTTCCTATAGAAACAGTCAGATGCGCGCATTTAGGACTGCGCATGCGCATTAGCTCGATCCAGCCTGAAAAATAAAATTTTTTGTCACGAATCAAGCGTTTAGAAACAAAATTTATGATGCAGTTGTTGTCAGATTTCATTGGTGATTTCAAATATGAAATTTAATTGAAAGCTTGGCAAACAGCTTTGGAGAATTTGATGTTCCCCATTCAAAGAGATAGGAGCTGCACTTGAATGCCCGAGAGGCATTTCAAAGATGGCCGCCGATTGAAATGACTTGTCTTAAAGGGGCTTTGGTATAACTTGCATATTACTTGCACAGCTGGAAGTTTCTAACACTTCTAAAGAGCTAGTTGAGGTGTGTTTAATTAAGGTTGAAGCCAAACTCTGCAGGATGTTGGCCCTCCAGGAGCAGGATTGGGCATCCCCGTTCTAGAATAAATCATCTTATAGCTTTGAAATCTTTTCCCCCCTGCAGTAGACTCTTATTATTAGGTGACTGTCAAGTATTCTCCAAGGATCTATGGATACTAATATACAAAATGAGAGCAACCGTTGAAGGTCAACGCACACAATTAGTCTTCAGGCTCCTTTGGTCTGACACACTGATGTTGAGTCATCTCAAGATGCGATAGTGGACTAGTAGTTCAACACAGTTTACACAGACAACCCGTTATAGGATCAAAGTAAGCTAACCGTATGGCACATTAGATCCCAGGCATGGGGATTGTGGGGGTTCTCTTCCTGCTCTGAGACTGTGTGCTGTGTTACATGATAGCGGTTGAAGGAGAAATTCGTGCTGAGGGGGCAATTTGCGTTCTGACGAAAGGGGATGTGTATTTTTAGTCTTGGCCTCATCACGACAGGAAATGGGATAGTGGGCTCCATAATGTCTCAAATAACATACTTTTTGAGACATTTCTGTTTCCCTTTCTCTCAACCCTTAACACAGTTTCCCAAGCCCTCCCACTAAACAATAGGTGGAATAGTTCATCCTTATTTGGGAATTTCACGGCAGTAGTGTGAAGACCTCATATAGCTTTAGCATATAGATTTGTGTATTGCAAGTTTGTCATAGCCAGACTATATACCCTTGTAAACCACTCTGTATGTTTATTAATCGAAAATTATTGTTTAAATGATTCCAAATTGGATTTAAATAGCCATCATGAGTGATACACTCTCATTAAAGGATTAGTTCACTTTGAAATGAAAATAAGCCCAAGCTTTACTCACCCTCAAGCCATCCTAGGTATGTATGACTTTCTTCTTTCTGATGAACATAATCGCAGAAATATTAATAAATATCCTGACGCATCCAAGCTTTATAAAGGCAGTGAGCGGGATAAATGAGTATGAGCTGAAGAAAGTGCATCCATCCACATCCATCCATCATTAAAGGGGTTAATAAAGGCCTTCTGAATCAAAGCAATGTGTTTGTGTAAAAAAAAATAAGTTATGAAGTAAAACATCTAGCTTCTGCACAAGCCGCCTTCCGTTTTCAACGTACGCAGAACGTGAATGCGCAGATGTTCATCAGAAAGAAGAAAGACATACACACCTAGGATGACTTGAGGGTGAGTAAATCTTGGGGTAATTTTCATTTCAAAGTGAACTAATCCTTTAAAATGAATCCTTAAGGCTACATGATAATTGGGCAGGTTTTGGGCCCAGTTATCCCTTCCAACAATCCTAGGTAAAGTCCTGATTATCTTGACGGTTCTACAGATTATTTTATCAGATTTACCTGTGGTGTGAGGTGTGTTAAGAGTGATTGAATCTACTTGGAGCCAAACAGATCTGAAATCGTAAATATCCAACATGTTGAATATTTACAATCAGAAATCCTGTTGTGTGGGGGAAACTCTGAGGATAAATGAGCAGGCACTCTGTAGATTGTCACAAGGAACGAAACAATACCCAATCAGAAAGTGCAAAGACTGAAGCATAACACAACTTCATCTAAACCTTTTTTTTTCCCCCCCGTGAATTTTCTGTAAAAAGCAGTCCAAATACTATCATTACCATTTCTTCTTGCCCGTCGTCTGCCATGTTTCTTTACTCTGAAGTCACGTTTGACCGCAAGAGATTTCCCATGTTCACAGCCGAGACTCTGGTTGTTTGTGAATGAAATCTCTTAGTGTGTGGTGTGTTGTCTTGGTCACATCACGGCACTCCACACACTATAAAAACAAAACTGTTAAATCTATGATTTTTTATTGTCATGTTTGTGGTCTCTCACATTTAAAAAATCTTTTTTGTGCCAGCCTTTAGTCTATTGTACGTGTATCGTTTCTCAACCATGAGTTTGCAGAGTTCCAAATCTCAGGTGTGATAAGAAAGAGTTACTTGTCTTGCTGTCCTGTCATGGAACATGCTGAGCTTGGCATACTGGGCTAATGTCTGGACATCCATTAGGGTCAGCATTTTGAAGATCTGTCCACTTTGAAGCCTGTTTTGTTCATCGTTGGAGACCTACGAAATGAGAGATCAGTTCTCCTTGACCTGAATACTATGGTGCCCTGGGCAATTAAGGTGTGGTGAGAATAATTACGATGAGGGATAGAGGGTGTCCTCTGAGTCTGACACATTTCAGTGTGTAGTGTTAAAAATGGCAATGAGCTGCGCTACATTCTGCTTCCAATAATGGAATCTTCCACAAAATCCATTGTACTCTGTGGCATGACAAAAAAAGTATCAGAACAAATTGAGGCCTCATATCTCTGTTACTGTGAATGTGAAGAGGATTTATTTTTTGCTAAAGGCCCACAGATATGGATTATTCAATGGGTGATACTTGGAAATCTATTGTAGCTATTATATATGGTTGCCTGAGTTTTTGGCTGATACCAATATGACTGATGAAAGTACTATAGTTAATTGATAGCAAATAAGATATCTTTCAGCGTTATCAATTGCTGTTAATTAAGTTCAATGTGTAATATTACACATTTCTATTCATAATTCACTGTATTCACTTGAAAATACCAATGCACTCTACTGTCACTAGATCAGTTTGTGGCCAATAATCTATAACCAACTGCTAGATATCTGAATAACTACTAGATATCAAAATTATATAGTTTAATTATTGAAAATGATGAAATATAATAATTATTGTCATAATAATTGACAAAATAAATGAAAAATTTAAAAGATTTGGAATTGACAAAAGGGGAGATGAAAAATCTCGTCTGATTATTGATTTAGATGATAAATTGGTGTATACATTTCTACACAAATATTCGAAATTTTGTATTCAAAATGATCAATATTTAATATTTTATGTACGTTTTAACTGAAAATGCTAACTTAATAAAAAATATCGACAAGTAACACAACATACAAATTGTTTACACTCTTTCAGCATCTCAAGTTGAAGTTAATGCAGTATGACACTGGACTAAGGGCCTTTATGAATTCTATCCAAAAGGAACATCCTCAAAACAAAGCTAAATAAATCTCCATAAAGATCAACTACAAGCTTGTTCATTTAAACGTGCCAGCCTGAGGTGGTGGACTCCCCAGCTGAGTCTTGGTTCCTCCCAAGGTTTCTTAACTAAACATCTCAGGGAGTTTTCCCTTGCTATTGTAACAGCTGTGAGTTTTTCTCCATGTGGATATTAATGCGCTATTCTATGTATGATTTGTTTTGTCAAAGGAGTTAAATATAGTTTAAATTCGAATTGAATTGAAAATATGGCATAAAAACCCTGATATAATTTAGCCGTAGACAGAGAGACTACAGCTGGTGCTCTTCTGCTTATGCTCTCTCCAATGTCTTCTTTCTCATTCCTCATTAGTGGATTCTGAAATGTTGGTAATGGAGGCTTAAGGAACATGTCAGTAATCTGGCACAATATGGCAATTGGAACAAGTGTCTGTCGGAAGAACAGATGTGATATGTAAGTCTAGTTGATAAGTGCCTGAAGACCACCAGAAACCAGGTTAGCAGAATTCACAAGTGACTGCAGGCTGAGCCGTAGAGCACATAGATGTTGCAGTCTGTGTTGGTGGTTTTATGTGATTGTCTGCACTGCAGGAAGCCTGAGTTTTTAACCTTTTTCTTTTGCCTCTGGGATAACCGATTAACTTCTGAGCTTACTAAAGCGGTGCAAGAACAAAACAAAAAAAATACCACTGTTGTCCCAGGCAACCAGTTTCCTCTATTTCTTCCTACATAATAATAAAAAAACAACAAAATTCATATTTCATATCCATGTATGTTTTTTTTGTTTTTTTTTTTGGTATGTGGCCATGTAATAACTAGGATAACGTATGGTCAGCCGGTTATTATCGCAGATAAACTCCTTCACTTTAAATCCCTCCCCAATTTGCGTTGGGATTCTGATCAAGGTTTATTTACAAGGTTGATTTTCTTGCATAACTAATGTTTTGCTCTTCTCTTGTCAAAAAGAAGTGTGCTTAATTGCACTGAAAGTGCACATGTAGTGTACTACAAATCCTAAAAGCATATTTAAAAAAAAAAAAACAGTACTTGCAGAAATAAATTAATGAAATAAAACATCAGAGTACACTTTTACGACTATTTTAAAAAGTGAACTTTGTGATAGATTGTAATACTTACCATAAATGCTCCACAGTACATTTGGCAGTATTTAACCATATTTCTACTACAATAGAGGTTATTATGAAATTACATTTAAAGAGTTTAAGAGGGTCAAAAAGCACTCTAAGTTTAAACTAATTGCATTTAATATAAATTTAAACAATAATACATTTTCATTGAATCTTAAATAACATGCAATTAAGTTTCTGTACTGAAACCATTACATTCAGCTCACACTTCTTTTTCTCAAGGATTGAAATTAAGCCGTGTTTATATTGTTCTTAAAGGCACAATATGTAATTTTTCACCGCTAGAGGGCACTTATTCAAAACAAAGGCATAGTTTGATAACACTGTGAATGAGCGTGTGAAATATTGGTGCTGTTGTCTTCAGCTCCACGCCGATGGAAAGGAATCCGAGGGACTTGGGCAGAAATCATGTTCATGGATGAGCTAAAAAATGCTGGGTTAAAAACAACCCAAGTTGGGTTGAAAATGGACAAACCCAGCAATTGGGTTGTTTTAACCCAGCAATTGGGTTGTTTTAACCCAGCGGTAGGGTTATATGTCTGCCCAACCTGCTGGGTAGTTTTATTTAACTCAACTATTATTTAAAAATTACTGTATTGCTTAATTAAAATTCACCCAAAGTATGTTGGAAATAAACTATTAAATTTATATTAATAAAATATTAAAGCTTATTAATAAACATTCACATTTTGTCTATTATTGTTGCCTCTAATTGCATCTGGTTTTTAATTTCCCAACTATTTTGGGTTAATTTTAAGCTAGCCATATAGCAATTTTTAAACAATAGTAGTTCAAAACTACCCAGCAGGTTGGGCAAACATTTAACCCAACCGCTGGGTTTGTCCATTTTCAACCCAACTTGGGTTGTTTTTAACCCAGCATTTTTTAGAGTGTATATTAAAGTTTTACTAACGTTATGGTGGTATGAAGCAGGATGGGTCAAGAGCCGTGGTATCGAGACAAGGCTGCTGGAGCGAATGCTAATGAAAGACACATGCAAACGGATCTTGAGTTCACCGAAACTTTTATTGTGCTTTTGCTGCAGTCGGCCGCTTCTGCTCTTTTCATTGCGTATGTGAGGTAACGCAGCGCTGCTTTCCATGGTTAAAACAATCATACTAAATACATTTGAGTGTGTTGAAAGTTATGTTATAATGTTACTCTGTGCGTTCGTTCTGAGGCTGCTATGAAGGACTTGTTGCACTTTGCAGTAATCTAGATGACTAAATTGGATGTAGCGCGCATATGACGTCATTGACAGGCGATGCAATGACACGGTCTGTGTTCTGGATACAATTGCTGATTTCTCTGAATTTAAACATTGTTGGAAACGTTTGGGATACGTCAACAAAAAAATATAACACTGTTCTAGTGGTTTTTGGATATTTTAATAAAAAATCTTACATATTGTGCCTTTAATATTGGATGTACAAGACTTGATGTGTCTTCCGATATTGACGGTATGATATCTTTGAATACTGAATTGCTCACAACCCTGATCACCTCCTTCACTAATAAGATCAGACTCTCTGCGAAAAGCTTTTGTGTTCCTCGAGCTAGTACACTGAGAGCTGATGACCAAATCCCAGTCAGTGGGATTTACAGCTGCAGAAGGACTCACGCAACAGGTAACTCCGGAGGGATGAATGATACGCTGCCTCTGCTTCACTCCATTGCATTGCACTTCCCAGGGGAAAAATGGGAAATGGGAAATCTGAAGCAAAAGTTACATTCTAATTACATCACCTCCATAATTCAGCTTCTCCTGAGCTAATATATGCAGACCGCAGAACAGGCACCATAACCCAAAACCTTAAAAACATGGCTGCTGTTTTTAGAGAAACTGTGCCCTGAGTGCCCCTGTCTGCTTCTCTACCCTGATCGTGACTAATGACCTTCAGGCACAGTTTGAGGAGACACTGTAGATATCAGGAATGGGCAGCAGCAGGCGGCTCCACAGCCCTGTGAGGTGATTTATGTGTTTGTGTCTTTTCCCGGCTGAACAGTCAGCCAGTGCTGTACTGGTTGGCAGGAGACCACCACCGAATCTGGCAGATGGAACTTAGACACTGATCCCTTAGCAACTTCAAGCAGGTGGACATTTGAGGCAGAAACGAATGAATTTGTTAAACATCAGTGGTTTTGCAGAGGTTCTGAAGTTACACTCTGGGGTAAATCTAAAGTTTGCTAATTGCAATATTTTGATAAGCATTGCCATATATTTTTAATCCATCAACGATAACAGAATACTAGACCTTCTGTGTGCGTTTGTGTAAGCAGGCTGTGCAGAGTAAGGTGTTATCTGAATGAATCTGTGCTTGTACAGCTGGGAGATTATCCAGTTGACATATCTCTATGTTGATGTTATGTTGGCATAAAATGCACATGGAGGTTAAACTAGGGTAACTGTGCTGTACTCCCCCCCTCCAATTCTTTTATGTCTCTGTAATCTTGTCCAAATTCCCTGGAATTTTAAATTATATGTTGATTAGAGTAAAGTGGCATTTCAAATGGCTGAAAGTTATTAAATTGCACAGTACAGCTGGTTACACTAAAGTATTTCTTTTTAAAGTCAACATGAAATGACATTCACAAGCCATTTTACTTATGTCATCTGACCTTTCTGAGTGGAATGGGATATACTGTAATAAAAATATTGAGTGAGAGTTGATTTAATACATTGGGAATTGATTGGATTGTGAAAAGTGTGAACAAGTTGTGGAAAGGTCTCTATTGGCTGACCTTTAAGCGGCCTTGAAATACTGTATGTCAGCTGCGTAGGAATCATAAAAAGAAATATTTTAGTTATGAGTTGTGAGATTGTAGTCTAAATAGGTTGTTTGCACATGACGTCACAGCAGCAGCATGAGTCTGGAGGGCAGGGACTGGTTTTTCTATATAGGAATCCTATCAAAAACTCAAAATTTGTATGTTTTGCGTCATTTATGGTTGCTCAAATATAAAATAAAAATTTTAAAATAAAATAGAGAATCCAGAAGGTGTTTATATCGTTTACATAACTTATATCGTTTTTTTTTTTTTACTTTAAATGTTGTCGCCTTTAATAGCGTTTTGCGTCTGCTGATACTGAAATGAATATTGATACCTGCTTACCTTATTTGTTTTCATGGTATCGTTTGCAGGGAAGAGAAGCTATTTTGTCCCATTGAATGATAATTTGGTGTTTGTGGAGTTCTGGGTAACTTCTTTGTTTATCCGCCATCTTAACAGGATCGCGCAGCCTTTCCGTTATTGAGTTTAGTGCAGTAATTTGTTTTCTGTCATGATTGTGAAAAATGTCACCATTGTATGTCATTAATGCTGCATCGATAATCGTGATAGTAACTCAGATCATCGTTCTGAGAGAAAACATGACAGTGAAAAACGTTTTTTCGCCTTTTCTACGTGTAAAAACACCAAGGAAGTAGGTCGAGATGACGAGAAGACGCCGGATGGCAAATCTATTATTAATGGCACTGATTAAACCCACTGCTTATCACTCAATAAAAGAATGGCATTGCTAAGTGTTTTTGAACGTTTTGATTTCGTTTGGTTTAATAATTACCTTTTGCAAGTCTGACTCTCACTGCGCTCGTGAATTAGCAGAACTTGACGGGGACATTCAAATGCTTAACAAGAAAAACACTTCATGTGACAAACAAACAATTCTGTACATATTTATTAAAGCATACTGTGTGGAGATACGCAAATGAGCCCAAAATATGAACGCAACACGTTTATATCTTAAACAGTTTCCTCTCATGTCCTCTCAAGAAAACGCTTAATGCACTTAGACTGATATTAAAGAGACCCTTCTATTTACAAATAAAGCACATGCAGATAAACGGATTAGACCAAAATACAAACTTTCAGTATCACTTAAAATGCAAGCATTTTATACATTTCCTTCATAATGGTTTTATAAAGGTAGGAAATTGCTTAGTGTGGTTGTCATTTGTTAAAATAAATATAAAAATACATTGTGTTCATGTCCGTCTGTCCGCTGAATTTGACCCATAATCTCTGATTCTCCTCATCTGTGATCGTGGAAAAGGGGGATTACAATGACAACAGTTGTAGGCCTACTCAGTATGCTCGTTTAAGCACCATTTAAATGTTTCCAACAAATAAATGAATCGAATTTTCTCAGCGTGTTGATCAGATTTATTTGGATATTCATACGATGGCTGAAGCAGTGGTGAGCGTCGAGCGTCCGACACGGTAAACAGTTCAACATTGTAAACGAAATTCTACAAAACTTAAGTGAAAAATAAATAAATAAATAAAACGATCATGCGACGCGATAAAATAGCTTATATTCCTTGCAAACGATACCATTAAAATGTTAACGTTCCACTTAATGGCAGAAACAAAACAAAAGGTAAGCAAGAATCCGTATTAATTTCAGTACGAGTAATAGAGGGCGATCCTGTCAAAATGGTGGCGCCGCCCCGGCATGCAACGAGGCGTGACGTCGGTTCATATTCTCTATAGTGTGTTTTTACACGTATTAAAGGCAACAATTGTATTACACCGTCCAGTTTTTTCTTTGAACGATGGTGTGAGCTCCTGTTGCAATTCTTGATTCAGCATAAATGAACTACAATGGCGATATTTTTCACAATCGCGACAGAAAATCAAAAATATTGCCCTAACGTCACAGCAGAAAGGCAGCGTGATATAAACAAACCCAGACTAGAACTGAACACGGCGTGACGGCAGCTTCACATTCTCTATATCTACCTCCTCGATGGCAGGAAAGTCTTTCAATTCAGTGGAAAAGTCGCTCATCTTCATAACATAAAGATCACGTCCAACATATGTTGCACAGAAAGGACTTTTCCCCATCTCTTCCATTCTAATTTTCACTGCTTGCCCTCCACCGGTATTTCGCGCGTGATTGCAAACAACCTATTGAGAAAAAAATTTGATGCAATGTAAATTAACAAGAAGAAAATGTCTTCCGTGACAAGCAAAACCAGACAATAGCAAATGACTCTTATAATCAAGTACTTTTAAAATACTTAAACTTCTTAGTTTGAATCAGTCTGACGAATCATTTACTGAATACTGAATCATATGTACCGAACACACTGAATCAGTCATATTTGTTACTGTATCAACATCTAAGACATCTAAGTATTAAGATACATTTTTGTCAGTCCGATCACAAGTGGACGACGCTAAATATAGGTGTAAATGGGGTCTAAAACCTTTGTGCACTTTTGACCACTTCCAGAGGTAGTTCGAAAACGCATTTGCTCGGATTGCTTTTGTAGTGTAGAAAAAGCCTACTGACCTAATACCTAAAAATTATGGGAAGCATGCTAGCCAGATTTAAACTTTGTCGGCTGAAGACCTAAAGTTTGACAATGTTCTCTCTCCATTCCTGATTTCTAACACTCACTCACAGCGTCCGACGTGGTCTTGCGACTGTCAGAACAGCCGAAGTTTCGCGTTCATATGTAAATTGCTCTAACTTATTTCATCCACTAAATTGAAAGATCTGAAAAGTCCATACATTTACCGGCCCATAAACCTCAAAGAAATCACGACAGAAGTGGTTGAAAGTGGACAAACTACTTGTGATCCGATCAACCAAAATGTATCTTAATACCAGGTGTAAACAGGGCCTAACTCACTATTACTCTCAGTCTATCTTGAAATGAATCAAGTTTAAAAGTATTGCTTCCATGGTGATACAGTTTTTTTTTTTTTTTTTTTTTTTTACAGTAAACTCTCTTTAAGTGTCTTTATCATGGCAATATTTTTTCCTTCCACGTTCACTGCAGTTTTAACATCTCAATAGCTTAAATATGCCCTTAGGTTACTTTCAGTAACCTAATAATTTAGCCATCATTCATTTGTTGCTTTTGGGCACTCTGTAAAAGATATCACCACTCTATACCCTTTGGGAAAACAATGGCACGAAATCTAATACATACTCATTCTATTTAAGTCACTGCCTGAGGGGTGATTAGACAAATGCTAAACCTCTATGTTGTTTCCCACTCCCTTGCACATCAATTCCACTTTGAGAAGGGATCCTGAGGGGCTGTAAGTCAACTGTGGTCATGGTCCAAAATTGCACCTTATAGGTGTGGTTCTGTCTCAGCACCAGTGGCTTCTGTCTAAGAGCATTTCTTCCATTCAAATGGATCAACGTTTACTTTCCGGCTGTCAGCAAATGCACATCTTATCTGCATTTAGAGAGATTTCAAGTCAAGGGGTTGCTCATCTGTGCAGTATTTCTGAACAGTGTTTCAGCGGAAGTAGATAAGCTGACTTTTATGAGCACCGTTGCAGTGTTGCATGTTTGTATTTGTGTGTGTGCTATCTTTACAGACTGTACAGGAAAGTCAGTCTGGGACTCGACGTAACGAAATGAATTATGTTTTGGCCTGAGTGTGGCAGATGAATAGAGGATTGGTACTGGCACTCGCAGACTCCATATAAAGCTCTATATTGCGATGTAAAACCTACTGCCAAGTACACATCAATAAGGTGACAGGTAATAAAGCTAAAGACTCAGGTCAACAAGCTCTTAGGGGATCCTGTTGTTATCTATTGAATTCCACATCTATAATGAGAAACACTAAGCAGGCGAATCTTGATTAGTCCCTGAGAATGAATTTTTCATGAATGTGAACATCTCAATGCTCTTGAATTCTTTGAAACTGAATGCATTAAATAGCCTTTAAACACTGCTTTTCCATCTGGGCTTTTGCTTGCGGCATGAAAGGTATTTAAGTGAATTCAAAAAGGTTGATGTTTGTTTTGAGAAATACTTTACTTTAAAAGACTTTCATTTAGAGACACTCTGACACACCGTTTTTCTTAGTCACTTTGGTATATTTCTTAGATCACATCCGAAATTCGAAAAGCTGCTTGTTCAACCTCCACATCATCTAGTCGCTTGTGCACATCATAACATCAATTTCTCATTCTTTTGAACAAGTTGCAAATGTTTTGGTACATTCATGCAATTTATTATGTACAGTTGATTATGTACATTGCTCAAAATGTATTATACTGGTTCTCTGTTAAATAGTCTTGCCCCTCAAAATATCTAAGTATTAGTTCATTGCATAAGTCATTAAAGGTAGGGTAGGCAATTTCGGAGAGGTTAGCAATAGCGAGCTAGCTTTGAAAGCATAAGATCCCATCCTCCTTTCAGAGCGTCTTCAAAGCCACGCCTCCTTTAAAAGCGTCATGAGAGACGGCGTTAAACTACTTCATGTCTCAAAGCACAAAGCATTGCAATAATAACGAATATAAACAACTTAAAAAACACTGAGCTCTTTAAGATTCATTTCGACGTTGATAGTGTTGCCATTGAAATGCATAAATTTGATTCACAAACCGCTCCGAGTATAACGTCACAGGTTTCCATCTCTTTCAAATTACAGTAGTTATGGCACGAACGCAGCATAAGCTTATTGTTTTGGCACAGGAGGAACTGTAAAAGGTGGCTGCTGTTTTGTTTGTGGTGCTCAGTGACTGACGTCTGTCTAACTTTGCATAGCCTGTCCAGTCTTTTGCCATCTATATCCCACATAGAGTAATGTGTCAATTTGTACTGTTGAAATGTATATATGCCATACAGATAAAGTGCATCTCATGCATTTACAGTTATTGTCATCAAAATCGCAGCCATAATTTTCATCTAAATTCTGATAGAGTACATTGTTATATTGACAACATGACTAAACATTCTGACTATCTTGTTTGTGAACAAAGACACAAGGACTTCTCATTCGAGACTGTAGGTCGTTTATTAAGTACCTTATTACGAACTATATTTATGTTTTAAAGTCTTGCGCCCTCTTGCTGGCGGAAAAATAATGACAGTGTCGTGTTACATCTGTCGTCATAAAAATGATGTATGACCGTCGTAACCAATCAAAATGCGTGTTCATTTATATGCAATGTGTGGACTTTTTACATGGTCCCTTACTCGCCATTTGTCCTATTTCCATCTAGCAAAACTCTTTTTTTTTTTTTTTTTATCAACGACTACACCTTCCCTAACCCTAGTCAAGTCAAGTCACCTTTATTTATATAGCGCTTTTTACAATGCAGATTGTATCAAAGCAGCTTTACATTGATAACTGGTACATAATTTTTGCTGCACACAACCCTAAACCTACCCTTAGTGATTTATAACATATACACTTTATGACCACATGTATCCCCTAGGATCAAACCCACAATTGCATGATCACATGATTGCATATTGTTGTACAGAGTCCTGTTGTCGATAGGGGCGCAACTTTAGTAAATGCTTCTATGGGTTGTATTTCAGAGAAGTGACAAACGACCTATATGGGCGTATTGGTTGTAGGACATGTTGGTCATTCTGATATACAGTACAGTCCAAAAGTTTGGAACCACTAAGAATTTTAATGTTTTTAAAAGAAGTTTCGTCTGCTCACCAAGGCTACATTTATTTAATTAAAAATACAGTAAAAACAGTAATATTGTAAAATATTATTACAAATTTAAAATAACTGTTTTCTATTTGAATATATTTCACAAAGTAATTTATTCCTGTGATGCAAAGCTGAATTTTCAGCATCATTACTCCAGTCTTCAGTGTCACATGATCCTTCAGAAATCATTCTAATATGCCGATTTGCTGCTCAATAAACATTTAATGTGTACAACTGTAGAAAATATTTGTGTACAATATTTTTTTCAGGATTATTTGATGAATAGAAAGTTCAAAAGAACAGTGTTTATCTGAAATCTAATCTTTTGTAACATTATAAATGTCTTTACTGCCACTTTTGATTGATTTAATGCATCCTTGCTGAATAAAAGTATTCATTTCTTTAATTTCTTTTCAAAAAAATAAAAATAAAAATTCTTACTGACCCCAAACTTTTGAACGGTAGACTGGAGTGACACTGAAGACTGGAGTAACGATGCTGAAAATTCAGCTTTGCATCACAGGAATAAATTACTTTGTCAAATATATTTAAATAGTACACAGTTATTTTAAATTGTAATAATATTTCACAATATTACTGTTTTTTTACTGTATTTTTAATTAAATAAATGTAGCCTTGGTGAGCAAACGAAACTTCTTTTAAAAACATTAAAAATCTTAGTGGTTCCAAACTTTTGGACTGTACTGTATTTACTAACATAAATACTTACTTTTGAGAGATGAACTAAGAATTTTGAGCAAGATACAAGCTATAGCAGGTAATCCATTGTGTGGTGCTGTGTGTATGAAGTTTTGAGAAATCCACTTACTGGTTTGCAAATGGGATAGTTCACCCAAAAATGAAAATTCTGTCATCATTTACTAACCCTCACGTTTTCCCTTACCTGTATGAATTTCTTTGTTCTGCTGAACAAAAAGGAAGATATTTGGAAGAATGTTTGTAACCAAGCAGATCTCGCCCCCCATTGACTACTATAGTATTTTTTCCCTACTATGGTAGTCAATGGGGGCCAAGATCTGCTTTCATTCATTGTGCATTCATTTTGGTTTGCTATTGCTGTGATCATCCATTATTATGGTACCGATATATTGTGCGTCACTACTTTAATTTCACTAAACTGGATGCCATTTGATGCCAGTACCAGTGCAATGAATTAAACTGATAGTGAGCATGAGTATACAGCTGAATATAAACAGCATTCCTTTCCAATAGGTGGCTGTCTATTTTCTTTCAGTCATGATCTGTTCCTTGTTTGTGAAATGCTTTAGTTAACACTCCAGCCTAAACGTTTTATATATTCAGATCTTGATTTCATATGTCAGATCTCAGTTACATTTGTAAGTTATACTGCTACAAATAATCAAAGCAGCACTTAGCTCATTTAAAGTGGAATGTGAAATGGTTTTTGTGTGCTTTTGAGCGTGTGTCCTTCTGTCATGGCTCTTTTCTGTCCTTTTGTGCTCTGATGCTGTGCCAATATGGATGAAGGCTGCTGGTCCCTTTCTGTGTGACCCACATACTGTAACCATAAGTGCTTCTAAAAGCCTGAGTTCCTCTAAGGAGGCGTGCTCAGGGGTTGACCTTGATGTACCACTTCATTTCAATGTCATCTGGCTCAGGCCAAACAACTTGATAACTAGGTGTTTACAGCTGTGAGCATTTTTTCCTTCACAATTCAGTGGTACTTATTAATGCAAGCATCACTATTGCACATATTTTCATACTGTTTTTTTACACATTAAAAATTCTGACATTCATAGACATTCATCACAGCACTCTTTTGACTTGGACCTGTAAGAAATCACCTAGTAACCACCCAGAACACCCTACTGTAGTAACCACCTATTCAAGGTGCATGATCAATTGAAATAAAACCGAATGCACTATATGGCTTTATCAATATGGCTTTATCAATTTATTAAATGGATTATCAAAAGGCCGTTAACACGTCACCGTTTTCAACTAAAAACAGAAAACTTTAATTAATTTACGCAATTTGTTTTGGGGGCCTGAAAATGCAAACTTTTGAAAACGGGTTTAAAGTGCAAGTTTTTGGAAATGATACCGTTATTGCCTCTGTGTAAACTACAAAAATGTGAATTCATGAAAATGGTGATGTCATGCGCATACATATTACGTGTTAACTCTATAGGCCTGTAGTGTTTCTTTACAAATGGTAATGGTACAAATGGTTATCCGCTGCATGGTACGGTTCGGTACGGCACGCTTAAATAGTACCACCTCAGTGGAGGTTCCAAGCGTGCCATTCTATGACGTGTAAACACTGCAGATCACTGATTGGTCAGAGAGAATCGTCACTATCAGCATCATTGGATTTGAAACACGAGGTACCAAATACACTAGATTTAAATAGTCAGTAGCAGCCACCGCAATATCATTTGTTTGCACGATCCGAGTTGTACCACGCAGTGGAAAAGCGGCAAAAGTGTATAAGGGCTCGTTCACACAGAATGCTTTTTTTGTTTTGAAAAATGCGAGACGTGGACAGTGGAATGGGGAAAAAATGCAAGGTTTCATGCGCAGTTTCATGTGCAAGATGCTGCAAAAGACGCAAGACCTGAGCGCAACAGCCCGTCTAGTGTGTGTTTACATAGAAAACAATGGAAAAGTAGCGCATTGGAATGGAAAAACATGTTCTGTGTGAACGGCCCATAATACAGTGTTTTGACAACATGGTTGTCTGTACGCGAAAAACACAAAAGGAAAAACTTTTCCATGTTTGTACATCGTTGTCATTGTTTTCAACAAAAGACAAGCTTTAAGGTTTCCTTCAGTTTTCCGCCAAAATAAAAGCTTGATGGAAAATGAAGAAACTAAGACAGCCATAATTTTCTTTTGTTGTTGTTGTAATTTTACAGTTGTACTGTAGTGTAAAGTAAAATTATTATTATTATATTTTTCTTAAATACACTTTTTTTATTTTACAGTAAAATACTACAATAGTGGAATTTCTTATTTTATTATTTTAATTTAATAATAATAATAGGACACATTATTATTGTATTATTATTAAAATTATTATTATTTTATAGTCATATTGATATATAATCACAAAAAAAAAAAAAAAAATGGCCAAATTGTGTAACCCTACAAACAAGCACAGCAACCTGGAGTTTTTTTTTTAAAAATTGCATTCGCAACTTAAATGTATTTTTCGCAATTTAACCCCCCCCCCCCCCCCAATCGTGTGGAACTGCACCTATCACGTAAAATACCCTAGAAATGCGAGAACACCTTAGCAAATGTGTAGTAAGTCCCACCCACATAACATATTGACAAGCAAAGCAAGTGAAAAAGGCTTGTATTCTGTATATGTTCAAACACTACTTAGTCATCTCATTAAAAGCTAGTCAATATCGTCTTTTGTTGAACAGAATAACCCTCAGTCATTGTATAGAATGGACTGGATTCCTTCTGCAGCCGCTGTCTAAACAAATTATTGTTCTTGAAACAATAAACGACAGATGAGCAGTTATTCTCTTTCAGCGCCATCTGCAACACTACCCAGCTTATGAATACAACACACACACATATGCACGTGTGTACACATACACATGCACTCACGCACAGGTCACAGTGGTCATCCGGTCTCTGATTATCAGGCTTACACGCTCAGAGCAGGTCCTAGTCTCTTTTGTTTATTATGATCAAGTGATCTGCCTATAGTTTGCTTGCGTGGATGATGAGACTTTCTTTATGCGTCTCTTGTGAGGGTTGAGAAGGGATAGTGTAATAACCGCACACTACCACCGATGTGTCAGAAAGCTTGTTAATGGAGGTGTAGGTCATACCCTGGGGGAGATACTCATAGCGCGTGTGTCCATCTGTCTGCTGATGCCATATTTTTCTTGCATATAATCTCTTTTCTCTCTCTCTCTCTCTCTCTCTCTCTCTCTCTCTCTCTCTCACTCTCTCAGAGTCATATCTCTAATGCTCATGCCATCACATGACCCTACTGTAATCAGACTGAGAGATAAGTGTGTGATTCCTGTGTGACCCCCATTAATAGTCATGATTAAAAACAGTGCTAGTGTTAGAATGGTTGTCTTGTGGTTAGCTTGCAAACCATGAGCTAGCTTAAACACACAAAGTTTGTTGAATTTGATTGTTTTGGTTATATGATGTGATATATAATTTAATTTGAATTTTGTTTTTTTAAGAAAATGGGAGTGATGCTTGGCAATGCAAAATGAGTCACTATAATCCTAGGGTTGTTGCCAAGGTGTTGCTATGCTAAGGTGTTCCGAGTGGTTTTAGTTAGTTGCAATATATATTTGCTAGGGTGTTCTGTGTGGTTGCCAGGGAGTTGCTATGGTGTTGCCTAGGTCTTCAGAGTGGTTTTTAGTACATTGCTATACAGTTGCTGGGGTGTTCTGTATAGTTGTCTGGGAGTAGCTATGCTGCTGCCAAGGTCGTCAGAGTGTTTTTAGTGTGATGCTATACAGTTGCTAGGATGTTCTGCATGGTTTCCAGGGCGTTACTATGTTGTTGCTAATATGTTTTTAATGGTTTTTAGTAGGGCTGCAACGATTAATCGCGATTAATCGTTTGCAAAATAAAAGTCTGTGTTTACGTAATATATATGTGTGTGTTCTGTGTATAATAATTACGTATATATAAATACACACACATACAGGTATAAAGTTTAGAAATATATGCATGTATTATAAATATATATATGTATTTATATATATTTTATATTACATATAAACATAAATATTTTATATATAAATATAACATTTTTCTTAAATATATACATGAATGTGTGTGTATTTATATATACATAATTATTATACACAGAACACACACATATATATTACGTAAACACAGACTTTTATTTTGTAAAAGAGTAATCGCGATTAATCGTTGCAGCCCTAGTTTTTAGTCGCTAAGCTGTTGCTAAAGTATTCTCAGTGTTTTTTAGTGTTTTGCTGTACAGTTGCAAGGATGTTCTGGGTGGTTGCCAGGGCATTGACATGCTGTTGCTAAGGTGTTCTAAGTATTTTTTCAGTATATTGTTGTACAGTTGCTAGGGTGTTCTGCATAGTTGCCAGGGAGTAGTTATGCTGCCACCAAGGTCTTCAGAGTGGTTTTTAGTGCATTGCTATAAGTTGCTAGGGTGTTCTGCGAGGTTGCCAAGGAGCTGCTACGCTGTTGCCAAGGTTGTCAGAGTGTTTTTCTTGTGTTGCTATGAAGTTGATAGGGTGTTCTGTGTGGTTTCCAGAGTTTTGCTATGTTGTTGCTAACTTGGTAATATGCTCTAAATGTTTTTTAGTCGCTAAGCTGTTGCTAAAGTATTCAGAGTGTATTTTAGTGTGTTGCTGTACAGTTGCAAGGATGTTTTGGGTGGTTTCCAGGGGATTGTTATGCTGTTACTAAGGTGTTCTAAGTAGTTTTTAGTATATTGCTGTACAGTTGCTTTGGGTGTTCTGTGTGGTTTCCACTTGCCAGCTGTTTCCAAATTTTTCTGAGAGGGTTAATGCGTTTCTATACTGTTGCTAAGGTGTTGTGTGTGGTTGCTAGGGCTTAGTTAACAGCAGTAACAAGCAACATTCAGACATCAAATACTCAAAACTCTTCTTTTAGCCCATGGAATCTTCCATTCGAGGAGGCTGGAATTATGATAGAGTCTTGGATTTGGTACAACAGCGGTTTGCGTCATTTCCTGATACCATTCTCCCCTTTTCTCCTCATAATTTCCTGTCGTCTCTCTACTGTCCCATCAATAAAATTGGTAAAAAGGCCAAGCATCTCTCTATCCACGCCCAGCCGGAGTCCCTGTTGGCAAGCGATATCAAATGACGTCTACAACGTGAGCTGACTGAAGGGGCCTCACTCACCGAGGACACAGCCTCATTCTTATTTTTACCTCCTTCATTAGTGTCCTTTCTCCATCTTCCTCTTGCTCTCTCTCTCTCTCACTGTTTCTCTCTGTCTATTCTTGTTATTATGTCCTCTAGCCCCTCTCTCTCTCTTGAGTAATGTGAATTAGATTCATTGATTCAGGTCAGGGCTCGACCCTTGCTGTCTTTATTAAAAGCCATACCTGACAGCTGGATGAACCAACTGCTGCTGTGCAATGCTATGCTCAAATGTTACACCAAACCTAGAAACATTTAGAAATGGCTTTAAAATCTTTTCAGACACCGATGTCACATCACAGGATTGTTCATCAGCTAAACCGTGATTTGAAATCTGCGTTTAGATACAGTGATTTACCATGTTGCTGTACACTTGTGGAATGAGATTGGCAGGCAGCCTTTAGCCTCTGTAAGCTTCAAAATTTGATGGGTTGGGGATTTCAGCATAGTGTTTTTAAGGAGAAGGTCTGTCCTTCATGGACTGACTCAGGAGAGATGTTCTTGTATATTGTCAAAATGTCAGCATAAGGATCATTTTGTGTACATTGTGCAAAAACAGGTTGTAATTTCTCTCCTCACTACCTCAAGGAAAGGGGAAAAGATTGTAAAAAAGAGAAAATGGCTCCATTCCAAAATGTAGTGCACTGCCTTATTGTCTACTGCCTACATAAGCAACTGCCTTCTAAGAAAGCATAGTATCCATTGTAAAACCTCATAAGTGACAGATTTGGAACACTACAAAGGCAGCACCTCATAATGCCACACAAATAGACTTTGGCATTAGCATGTTGCTAAGCTAACAGTGTTCTACTCTATAAGCATAAATACAGGCTTAATTATTTTTCCAAACAAGTTAAGCACAAACCCCACTCCAGAGCTGATTTCATTGGGCAACTTGATGCAGTTACCTATCAAGAAAATTTAACACTTCATGGATTCAGTTGATGGATTGAATCATGAAACATGAAGGATTCAGTCGCGACAAACACTAATGCTATCTATCAGAATATGCTACCAATGCTATAGTTTAGGGTTAGGGGGTTAGTATTTGTTTTCTGGGTTATGTCGGCACTCAGCATTTGAAATATTTAGAATCGGCTACGATGCTAGGTCTGTGCTTAACTGGTCTGGAGAAAAAAAATCATCCACAAATGTTTTAAAGGTGCAGTGTGTAAATTTGAGCAGAATCTAGTGGTGAGGTTGCGAATTGCAATATAGATAAGCTACGGTGGCCAACACAGGACAAAGATGTCGTCTGAGACAGCAGAGAGTAGCTAGTTAAGCAAACACGCTCTGTAGAGCAGTTTGTCAGTTTAGGGCTACTGTAGAAACATGGCGCGGCAAAATGGCGAATTCGATGTAAGGGGACCCGCGGTGCATGTAGATAGAAACGGCTCATTCTAAGGTAATAAAAACATAATGGTTCATTATGTAAGGTCTTTATACACCACTGAAAACATAGTTATGTGTATTATACTGCGTTTCTATCAATAGGTTCTCCTAAAATGTACACATTGCACCTTTAAAATAGACCATTTTTTTAATTATATTTTACTATTTTAAATTGCTACTTTTCAGTGTTGAATGAAATATATTTATAATCAACACTACTCTTACTTTATCCGTAAATTTATTTTGCTTTGGTCTGTTATTTAAAGGTGCCCTAGAATTAAAAATTGAATTTACCTTGGCATAGTTGAATAACAAGAGTTCAGTACATGGAAATGACATACAGTGAATCTCAAACTCGATTGCTTCCTCCTTCTTGTGTAAATCTTATTTGTTTAAAAGACCTCCGAAGAACAGGCGAATCTCAACATAACACCGACTTTTACGTAACAGTCGGGATCATTAATATGTACGCCCCCAATATTTGCATATTCCAGCTCATGTTCAAGGCATTAGACAAGGGCAGAACATCTGGATGTGCACAGCTGAATCATCAGACTAGGTAAGCAAGCAAGAACAATAGCGAAAAATGGCAGATAGAGCAATAATAACTGACATGATCCATGATTACCTGATATTTTTAGTGATATTTGTAAATTGTCCAAATAAATACTATACTCACATGATCCGACGCATGCATGATGAACATCTTGTAAAGATCCATTTGAGGGTTATATTAGCTGTGTGAACTTTGTAAATGCACTGTATTATAGTTGAGAGCTCGGGGGGCAGGGAGCACGCGATTTAAAGGGGCCGCAGCCTGAATCGGTGCATAGTTAATGATGCCCCAAAATAGGCAGTTAAAAAATTAATTAAAAAAAATCTATTGGGTATTTTGAGCTGAAACTTCACAGACACATTCAGGGGACACCTTAGACTTATATTACAAAAATAAGTAAAAACTGGTTCTAGAGCACATATAACGTTAATTTAATGTGATCATTTAGGCCTATATAAAAGTCCCCCTTGAACAGACTTGAACAGATTTCCAGTTGTAAAATGGACTATGGTCCAGTAATAGACTTTGGAGTGCAGTGACATGCAAATAAAACAAACAGTATATAGACTTCTAAAGTTACTTTATAATTTATTCAATGATTTTGATCATCTTTAATAATGTATTGTCTTTTTAATTTATCTTTACTGAGGGTCTTTTCTCTGCAAATATTGAATTGTTGTATGTAGCATGTTATTAATTTGATTAAAACTATTAATCAATTGACAGCCTTGATTTTTTTTTTTTTTAAGAGCTTTACACAATGCATTATGGGATTGCTATTTCCACAAGGGATACATCCCAAAATGGTGGTATATTAAGAGGCAGCTTAATTATGCTAACATTTTTATTTTATTTTTTTTGAACAGCTGGGTGCGTGCCTATGATTTCTTAAAATGCTGCCTACAGAGACAACTCAATAGGTTTTGGATGTTTCGGGGGAAAACGGAGAGAATATGAAAGGGAAATTGTTCATGCAAAGGTTGCGCAATTAGAATTAAACTTTAGAGGAATTAAAAGGGTCTTAAGCAAACGAAATGAAGGAAGGGATAGAGCTGGCGGATTATAAAGGAAGAGGCAGAGAAAGAGATGGCGGCTGATTTAGAGAGATCAAAAGTCGCTTGTCGGGTCAGATTGATTCTCTGATTACCTCTGTTTCTCATAAATGGATGAGAGATAGAAACGCAGGAGCGGGGAGAAAAATCAATTCTGTCATCCTCTTTCCTCTGCCTTTTTATAGATGCAGGAATAAGATACTCTTGTTGTGAGATTCATCTTTTGGCTCGTTCCCCCCTCCTCTGATGCACTCTAACTCCCTCCTTTCATTTCTCTTTTCTCCTCTCGGCCTTACACTTTTATTTCACTGGTGTGCACTGGCTCATTCACTCTCCACTCTCTTGCTGGCAGGGATTTTAATGAGGCTCTTGTGTTTCAGATATTCAGCCTCCTCAGCCCTCAGGCTTTCCCACACAACCACAACCACAACAACAACAACAACTCTGGGGCGATTTCACTGAACAGTTGTGGCACTTTTGGATGCGGTACACTAACTGCCCGCAATCTGTTTTAAACGGGCAATAAATACGCTGATTGTTTAAATGAAGCCTTTCTTGTCAGTGCCAACATGCCTACTAATGACTGTGCTTAAAGAATTTTTTGTTTATGTTGTGCTGAACGATACTGCAGTTGGCACTATAGTGACACCTGGTGGTGCGGATGCAGCATTTTGTAAACGCAAAACAAACAGTGCAGTTCTTGGTGTATTTTCTCCCCTGTCTTGTTCCCAGAGAGCACAGCATTACCATCCTCTTCATTCATCCATCCCTCCACAGCTGGATTAGCAGTCCAGATGTTGCTGACCCACATAGAGGAGAGGAACAGCTGTCTGCAGGATGGGGTGGGAAGGCTGTCCTGGATTTTAACAGTCAGAACAACCACTAACACATGTGGGACACTGTGGAGATAGAGAGGATTACCCCTTAAGCCCAAACATCCAGAGGGAGGAACAAGAGAAACTGCATAGAACACGAAAAGAAGAAATTCTGTTTGAGGTTGCGTAGGGGGGTGTGCGTGAGTGTGCTTCGGCATATCCAACTTTCTTGTATTTGCTGTCATCAGGGGTTTTCAAGAGCTCTTTTCCCAGTTCTATGTCATAAATAAGCTTTGTTTGTAGTTTTTGTTTTAGTGCGCTTTTGTATTTGCAGGCTTTTCCAGATGAACATTTTATTGCTCAGAGGTTGCTCATTCATAACTCAGGAGGCTTAAAGTCCACATGAAAACAAAAAATGATCCCATTTACTTTCTTTATGCGCTTGCATGGTATTACTCTGAATGATTCATCGCTGTACATTATTTCATAAAGTAAAGACATTTATAAAGTTATTATTTCTATTTCATATGCTGTACTTTGAACCTGAAATTGAAAAATGTATCAAGGCTTCAACAAAAATATCTTGAGCAGCAAATAAGCATATTAGAATAATTTCTGATGGATCATGTGACACCGAAGTCTGGAGTAATGATACTGAAAATTTAGCTTTGCCATCACAGGAATAAGTTAAAATAGAAAACAGCTGTAATAATCAGAGTTGGGGAAAGTTACTTTTAAAAGTAAATGTATTCCAATATTGCGTTAATCCCTAAAAAAGTAACTAATTACGTTGCTTAGTTACTTTTTATGAGAAGTAATGCATTACATTACTTTTGCATTACTTTTTCTCACCTGGGCTGGGCTGGCTTGCTTGTTTTTTAATAACAACAAAAAAAACTGTCTATTTTTTGGTAAAAGTTTAGGCCCTTTCACACCAAAAGTGAAATGAATAAGCCTAAAGTGGAAAGAAATTCATATTTATGCCTGTACAGTAGAGGATGCAGTTCAAACATCTTTTTTTCTTATTAGTATGGTTGAATTAGATCATTGAAGGTCAGCAGCAAAGACACTGGTTAATAAAGTGAGATTAAATACATAAAGTATATTTGTGTAGTTTAATATTATAGGATTGCATAAAATTCTGAGATTGCATTTCACTGTTTTTATTCATTTTGAGGAATACTGAATGTTTTCGTGCAAGTGAGATGAGTAAATGCATGTTCACATTTAGTCTAGAACTACAATAACCATCATGTTCACACAGCACACACAACACCTCTGCACTTTATTTCTCTCGACATGCGGACAGGAGAGTTGTCAGTCAATAAATGTGAAAAAGTAACTTGCGTTATTTAAAAAAAAAAGTAACTTAGATATTTTGTTGTAGAAAGTAATGTGTTACTTTACTAGTTACTTGAAAAAGTAATCTGATTACATAACTCAGGTTACTTGTAATGTGTTACCCCCAACACTGGTAATATTTCTCAATATCATACTGTTTGTTTGTTTGTTTTTCGATTGAGGCCTTAGTGAATTTTTTTCAGAAACATTAAAACGTCTTATAGACCCCAAACTTTTGAACATTATATGCTATAATATGATTGTGCATCGCATAAAAGATAGTATGTATTGGAATCTCTGACTTTCGAGTTAAGACTAAGCATACAGTAGTATGATATTTTTCTAAAAACCCTAGAGGAGACTATGAGGGTGTTTTTCACAGAAGAACATTCCAAGAAGCAAGATATTTAATCTCCTTTTTTTGGAGAAACATGATATTTAAAAGATTTCACTTGTGATTTTCCCTTTGGAATTGGCCAAGGGACAGTTATGTGAGAAAATGTAAGTGGATGAAGTCACTACATTCTTTATACAGTATATTGCCCTCGCCTTCCTCCAGATGTCTTTTGTTCCACTCTTCTTGGCTGGAGCCAAGGACTTTTTTTTTTCTTCTTTTAGCCAGGATCAGTTCAGCCTTCTTTTATAAAGTCTAATGAGTGTAGAGTACTAAAACTAGCATGACATGGCTCAGTGTGAGCGATGACATTCAAGCCCTGGGGAACGGCACTCCTTCCAGTATATCAGCAAGGTGTCTGCGACGCAGAGAGAGACATGTCACTTGACATTGCACTGCTACCCAGTTGGAGTTTTTCCAGCCACAGATGCAGGACACAATTACTTCGTCCTGCAGTTTCAGTTTTACATTGTCTTTCCATTTTCTGGTTCTTGTAGAAGGGCAACATAGAGTGCAAAATGCTGTAGAAATCCAGCAAATATCCACAGGGCTGGTTAAGGCACAAAACTAGACGGCAGAATGAAAACAACAGGCACGGCACAGAGCCATTTGCGCGTCTGTTGGTCAGCCCAATACCAACACTGGGCGGTGATGCTCTTTCATCACCACTGGGCCTCCCGCCAGTGTAAGCTGCTCCTGCTCTGCATTCTTGCAATTGTTGTTATTTTTTCTCTCACCCCCCTCCCCCACACACACACACACTCCCTCATTGGCCTCGTTGTGATCTCTGTGCTAAATCATTTGCTGTAACTTCAACCCTAAATGGTTAAGTCTGGAGATCAGCCTCTAGCTATAAGCATAAAGTGTTTGGGACATATAATCAGAGGACTAAGCTGAGGTTAAAGACTTTTTGAACCTTGGAGCCTGACGGGGGGATGGGTGGATGGTTGACAAAACCATTGGCAAGGATTTTGCAAGGAAAGGCACACATTTTGAATGTCATTTTATCTAAATTAGGGCTGCACGATTTAGGGAAAGAACATCTAAAAATTAAAACAATTTGAAGGGTTAGTTCACGCAAAAATGAAAATTCTGTCATTAATTACTCACCCTCATGTCTTTCCACACCCGTAAGACCTTTGTTCATTTTTGGAACACAAATTAAGATATTTTTGATAAAATCCGATGGCTCAGTGAGGCCTCCATTGACAGCAAGATAATTAACACTTTCAATCACCCAGAAAGCTACTAAAGATGTATTTAAAACAGTTCATGTGACTACAGTGGTTCAACCTTAATGTTATGAAGTGATGAGAATACACTTTGTTTTTTTTTCCAATTTTTTTTTCAATTTTTTTTTTTTCAATAATATCTAGTAACGGGCGATTTCAAAACACTGCTAAATGAAGCTTTATAAATCTTTTGTTTCAAATCAGTGGTTCGGAGCATGTATCAAACTGCCAAAGTCACATGAACCATTGAAATTTCGAAACACTTATGACACGAAGCCTCGTTTACTGAAATCACATGACTTTGGCAGTTTGATACACGCTCCGAACCACTGATTCAAAACAAAAGATTCGTAAAGCTTTGAAGCTTCATTAAGAAGTGTTTTAAAATCGCCCATCATTATATGTTGTTGAATAAAGTTATTTTGTTTGTTTTCTGGCGCACAATAAGTATTCTCGTCGCTTCATAACATTAAGGTTGCACCGCTGTAGTCACATGAACTGTTTTAAATATGTCTTTAGTAGCTTTCTCGGCATCTGAAAGTGTTAATTGTCTTGTTATCAATGGAGGCTTCACTGAGCCATCGGATTTTATCAAAAATATCTTAATTTGTGTTCCGAAGATGAATGAAGGTCTTTCGGATGTGGAACGACAAGAGGGTGAGTAATTAATGACAGAATTTTCATTTTTGGGTGGACTAGCCTAAACCTTTAAAAAAATGTTTTTTAAAGAACTGCTTACCGGCATAAAATGAAAGTCAAGGAAAGTCAAAAACATTGACAAAAAACATCTTTTGTGTTACATATAAAAAATAACAGATTTGGAACTATATGGTGGTAAATGACTGAAATTTCTTTTAATGTTCCTGATCATGCCTCTTCTTAATGCAAGAGTTTTAAAACAGCAAAAAAATGTACTAGCAAATCTAAGCTGAAACTTTATATTTACTCTTTTTTTTTTTTTTGCCTGTTTTTATTGCAGACCCACCCCTAGCCACGCCTCTGGACTAATCTGAATTTGATCTGTGGCGTTTCATAAAACGATGTCTCCTCCCCAGATCAAGCTTATTGGAGAGCTAAAAATTAGCTTTAAATTAGGTTTTCCTCCATCTGATCGCTCTCCGGTGGGGTTTATTCCTCTCCAGAGAATACATGCACTCAGCATGGGATATAAAATCAAATCAGACAGGCTGCTATCATCCGTAATCACGCAAAAATTAGCATCCCTGAAAGTGATACAGTTTGGAGGATGTTCTTTTTCTCAATGCTTATGTAAGGTAATTTAGCTTAAACTCAAACCAGGCTTTTGCCTCCAATACTTTCAGATAATCTTTCTTCATATAGCTCACACAGCTCCCTTTGCTTTTGAGATAAATGTGCCTAGTGCTCAGTGCTGGATGCTTTCATATATCTCGGAGAGTCTTGGTTGTGTGTGCTGATCCTCCTCCAGTGTTTTTGCCGCGGTGCGCTGCTTGGCCTCGGATCGCTGCCCATCTTAAAGTAATTGTGGGCGGTTATTAATTAGAGCAGGTATCTAACTGTGTCCTCAAAACATCACAAGAGAACGGCTGTTTTTCTATCTCATATTTGGACTGATTAATTTGTACATTTCCTTTTGCAGAGTTTATTAAGAAAGGACGTTTATGTATTTTTATCAGAGCACTTTTTGTACCCAGGATGTGAGAGTGAGTCAGCTCAGAAGGGTGCTATTAATTCACTAATGGATACATACACACACATATAGGAACGCACACACATTGGCTCTAATTATCCATGTAATGTCAGGGGAGACATTAGAGTTCACTGAGCTCTGATAGGTGTCACACCAGAGCAAGAGAGTTCAAACACACGTTATGATTTGGAAGAAGCCTGTGGTTTTTAATTAGCTTAAATTTCATGTTCACAATACCATGACGGCATCTAATCACTTGACCCCTGGCATCATAACTAAAACTCCTTCTAATCACTTGAACTCATAACCTACTCTAAAATGTTTTCAGGTCTCACCTCATTGACCCTCGTATCATTTTTATCGACAGGTCTGACTCTGGGCCTAGGTGTTGTCACTGCGCACACAGAGACGTATCATTATGGGAAAACAGAACAGCAAACTCAGGCCCGAGATGCTACAGGACCTGAGGGAGAACACGGAGTTCACTGACCATGAGCTGCAGGAGTGGTACAAGGTCGGAACATCTTGAGATATGCGCAGGAGCCCCTAAAAGTATCATTGCATTGCAAGCCAAATCAAACCAAGTGCCACCATGTAAACGAATTATGCTAGAGCTTTTCTGAGAAACATTTACACTTTTCAAAGACATTTTGCATTTACTTACTTTTGAATGTGTATTTGGTTTATAATTTAAAGAGATTATTATTTTTTAGTTTTTTTTTTTTTTTACTTAAAATTCTTTCTTTATAATAAATGCTACTTGGTTTGATATTGTGTTATCTACAGAAGAGGATTAGGGCCAAGCAATAATAAAAAAATAAAACTATCTCGAGATTAAACTCATTAAATTATGAGAAAAAACTTGTTAAATTTCAAGAAAAAAGTCGAGATAAAATGTTGTGAATAAAGTCATTAAATTACAAGAAAAAAGTCGTTAAATTACGAGAACAAATTCGTTAAATTATGAGAAAAATGCAGTTAAAAAAAAAAGTCGAGATAAAATGTTGAGAATAAAGTCATTAAATTAACAAGTTTTTTTCTCGTAATTTAACAAGTTTATTCTCAACATTTTATCTTGACTTTTTTCTCGTAATTTAATGACTTTTTTCTCTTAATTTAATGACTTTATTTTCAACATTTTATCGTAATTTAATGACTTTATTCTCAACATTTTATCTCAACTTTTTTTCTCGTAATTTAATGAGTTTATTCTCAACATTTTATCTAAACCTTTTTCTCGAAATATAACGTTTTTTTTCTCATAATTTAACAAGTTAATTCTCAACATTTTATCTCGACATTTTCTTCTTGGAATTTAATGACTTTTTTCTCGTAATTTAATGAGTTTATTCTCAACATTTTATCGTAATTTAATGACTTTATTCTCAACATTTTATCTCAACTTTTTTCTCTAAATTTAACGAGTTTTTTTCTCGTAATTTAACAAGTTTATTCTCAACATTTTATCTTGACTTTTTTCTCGTAATTTAATGACTTTTTTCTCTTAATTTAATGACTTTATTTTCAACATTTTATCGTAATTTAATGACTTTATTCTCAACATTTTATATCGACTTTTTTCTCTAAATTTAACGAGTTTTTTTCTCGTATTTTAACAAGTTAATTCTCAACATTTTATCTTGACTTTTTTCTTGGAATTTAATTAGTTTTTTCTCGTAATTTAATGAGTTTATTCTCAACATTTTATTGTAATTTAATGACTTTATTCTCAACATTTTATCTCGACCTTTTTCTCGAAATTTAACGTTTTTTTTCTCGTAATTTAACAAGTTTATTCTCAACATTTTATCTCGACTTTTTTCTCGTAATTTAACGAGTTTTTTTCTCGTAATTTAACGAGTTTATTCTCAACATTTTATCTCGACTTTTTTCTCTAAATTTAACGAGTTTTTTTCTCGTAATTTAACGAGTTTATTCTCAACATTTTATCTCAACTTTTTTCTTGAAATTTAATGATTTTTTTCTCGCAATTTAATGAGTTTATTCTCGACCTTTTTTTCGAAATTTAACGTTTTTTTCTCGTTATTTAACAAGTTTATTCTCAACATTTTATCTTGACTTTTTTCTCGTAATTTAATGACTTTTTTCTCGTAATTTAATGACTTTATTCTCAACATTTTATCGTAATTTAATGACTTTATTCTCAACATTTTATCTTAACTTTTTTCTCTAAATTTAACGAGTTTTTTTCTCGTAATTTAACAAGTTTATTCTCAACATTTTATCTCGACCTTTTTCTCGAAATTTTATGTTTTTTTCTCGTAATTTAACGAGTTTATTCTCAACATTTTATCTCGATTTTTTTTCTCTAAATTTAACGAGTTTTTTTCTTGTAATTTAACGAGTTTATTCTCAACATTTTATCTCAACCTTTTTCTCGAAATTTAATGATTTTTTTCTCGTAATTTAACAAGTTTATTCTCAACATTTTATCTCGACTTTTTTTCTCTAAATTTAACGAGTTTTTTTCTTGTAATTTAACGAGTTTATTCTCAACAATTTATCTCAACCTTTTTCTCGAAATTTAATGATTTTTTTCTCGTAATTTAACAAGTTTATTCTCAACATTTTATCTCGACTTTTTTCTCTAAATTTAATGTTTTTTTCTCGTAATTTAACAAGTTTATTCTCAACATTTTATCTCGACCTTTTTCTCGAAATTTAATGATTTTTTTTCTCGTAATTTAACAAGTTTATTCTCAACATTTTATCTCGACTTTTTTCTCTAAATTTAACGAGTTTTTTCTCTAAATTTAACAACTTTAATTTCGAGATGGTTTTATTTTTTTATTATTGCTTGGCCCTAATCCTCTTCCGTAGTTATCTGATGCAGTGACATGAATATGTTTTTAAGTGCACTGCAAAAAATTACTCAGTATTTTAACATTCTTAAAAATATTGAGTCTTGTTTTCTGAAAACTATCAGAATTAAGTGAGTTTGTGTGTAAATATCTGCCAATGAGGCAATAAAAATAAACTTGTTTTCCCTTTGACTCCATTGGCAAATACTATTTCTTGTTTTATGCATTAACTCACTAAATTTTAATACATTATTCAGAAAACAAAACTTAATATCTTAAATCATTTTGCTTCTCAAGTACATGTATCTTGATTTAAGAATGTTTAGATATTTGTATTGGAGAACAAGACAAAAAGTAGGAAAATACATTTTGCAGTCTGTGACTTTGATTCCAAACACTTTTGGGTTCCTGTTTACTCTACATGGAGGGTAAATGATTGGACTTTGTTAATGGAAATATTATCTCAGCTAAAGAAACGTTCATGCTCTCTACTATACTGTCAGACAAAGGGCCAGATTTACTAAACAGCGCAAATTAGCGTGTGAGCACAATTCCAAAAAGCACCAATCGGAGTGGAAAGTTTTGCGTGAGATCTATTGATGATATGCATATTAAAGAACACAGATGCAACCAGATAATTTCCATAATGACCGACGCAATCTACCAAGAGCAGCGCAATTTAGCTTCTGGTTTAAAGGATTAGTTCACTTTCAAATGAAAATTACCCTAAGCTTTACTCACCCCCAAGCCATCCTAGCTGTATATGACTTTCTTCTTTCTGATGAACACAATTGGAGGCATCTGAGCTTTATAATGGCATTGAGCGATGGTAAGTGCTTCCATCCACATCCATCTATCATAAACGTACTTCACACGGCTCCGGAGGGTTAATGAAGGCCTTCTGATGCGAAGCGATGCGTTTTTGTAAAAAAATAAAAAAATAAAACATCCATATTTAACAAGTTATAAAGTAAAATATCTAGCTTCCGCCAGACCGCCATCTGTATTCAAGTTACGAAGAAAGTGTAAACTGGCATCACATCAGTTAAGCTTTCTCTGTAAGTTGAATAGGGAAGGCGTATTATGTAGTGTAAGCTTTTTGAACTTTGAGAGTTTTACCCTTTCTTTATAAGTTGAATACGGAAGGCGTTCTGGCAGAAGCTAGATATAACTTGTTAAATATGGATATTTTTTTACACAAACGCTTTACTTCAGAAGACCTTTATTAACCCACAGGAGTCGTGTGGAGTACGTTTATGATGGATGGATGTGAATGGAGGCACTTTCTTCAGCTCATACTCATTGGTATCATTCACTGCCATTATAAAGCTTGGATGCATCAGGATATTTATTAATATATCTCCGATTGTGTTAATCAGAAAAAAGAAAGTCGTATACACCTAGGATGGCTTGAAGGTGAGTAAAGCTTGGGGTAGTTTTCATTTGAAAGTGAACTAATCCTTTAATGGCACAAACATCAGTAAATTGACTAGCGCAAACCTTAGTAAATCACCTTGCATGATTCATTTAAATACTCTCCTCCCACAAATTTTGTATCTGAAAGGGAAACTCCTACAAATGCATATGCAATAAGCTCAGCTGCAAAAATTAACTGTCCATGCCTTTTCAGCACTAATTTTTCACTGTGTGTCTTTGGTAAATCCTGACAGTAGTTTTTTAACGCTTAAATAGGGTTTGCGTTGCCACAAGCTGTTAGTAAAATTGCCCAAAATGTGCAAAAAGTGTACTTTTAGGGATACAACAGTTGTCACTGGAGCAGTACTCTTAAATGGACAACTTTGAAACTTATCTCCCCCTAAAAGGTACATATTAGTACCTTGGAATAGTAATATTTACCCTTATAATATGAACCTATAAACTGGCAAAGTTCCCTAAAAGTACAATTTTTACACATGGCATTTGTCCATATGCATATTTGAATGCATAAGGAAACAGTAACCCTTTCCCAAAAAGATGGTTAAATATAGCATTTAATGTACAGCTCTGGAAAAAATTAAGAGACCACTCCTAGTTCAGAAATCAATGTTAAGTGGTCTCTTAATTGTTTCCATAGCTGTATGTCTCTATAAGTGGTGTTCATGGGAAATGACCTACAGTAAATATATATCCCAGGATTGCTTGCCCCAGAATGCCCCTTGTTCCAGAAAGTTAAGGGCCCATGTACATATGTATGTAAACTTAAGCTATTGTATCATGAGCCACGGAGTCCCTGGGGCTGAAAAAATTCAGATCACATTGTGCATTCAAGTACTGTCGGAAATAACTGTACACATTTTGTGTAGTGTAGATGTAATTTATGGGCTGACAGGCTTGTGCAACCAAACTACATTTCCCATCACTTTCTGAGGCACAGGAATGATGAAATACACATTATACAATTACACAACAAATGTGTTTTTCATTATGCGCTTAAAATGCCTTAAAATGACAAAAAGAGTGAGTTTACTTTAGTTTTCAAAAAAATCACTTGAACACACATCATGACATAATTATGATTTCCAAACATGGAAGTAGGAACTTCCCAGGAGGACATGAATGCAGCAATAGACCTTCTATGGCATTATTATACTGCCAAATGTCAAAAACCCCGTATTGTAATGTAAGAGTACAACCATGTAATTCACAAGTATGGTTCTCTCCACTTACATGCAGATTTCCTTCGCCCTCGCAATAAGCTGGACACATACTCTCAAATATTCAGTGCTCTTTTATGAATTGCCTCTCAGACATTTGTCCCATGCGCTCGTGAATCTCTCCATGCTCTTGCACTAAAATTATATTCTCTTTGCTCCTGTATTAAACTTTGTCATTGTGTATTACATGTTTCTGACTGAATTAAAAGTTATCAACCTATCAGAATAGCCTTCCATGACTGACAGATGAAAATGCTGGGGGAAAAAAAGAGCTTTTGACATTTGGCAGTATAATAACACTAAATCTTCCATCTTGGAATTAAACTCACAATCACCTTGGCTGTTTGTGAAGGATGAAGACATATACTTGAAAATTACAGCAGAACTAATTTATGAGTTTGAGGGTTTTGGGATGCTTGTATCTGACCTGAGATATCATATTCTAACAAAGAAGCCTCTTAAAGCATGCCACTAATGGCAATAAATGTTGTTCACTCTAAACAGGGGTTCCTCAAAGACTGTCCCAGTGGGCATTTGAACGTTGAGGAATTTAAGAAGATATATGCCAACTTCTTCCCATACGGTGATGCCTCAAAGTTCGCTGAGCACGTCTTCCGTACGTTTGACACCAACAATGATGGGACCATCGACTTCCGGGAGTTCATCATTGCTCTAAGCGTGACATCACGGGGAAAACTGGAGCAGAAGCTGAAGTGGGCCTTCAGCATGTACGATCTGGATGGCAACGGTTACATCAGCCGTGACGAAATGCTAGAAATTGTGCAGGTCAGTCATTCTGGGACGCTTGTGCTGTAGTGTACACTATGAATCCACTCTTAGAATAAACCAAATGTACCATCCATATGCTGATATTCTCAGTTTTGATAAACAAATAGTTTGATGCTAACTGCTAAAATGCTAACTGTCAAGGTTAGTGTGCTCAATAATCCTGAACTTTTGGTTAGCTGGTCTCCCAGCATTTTCAAACGGATTTTTAGTTGGTTGACCGGCAGGTCTTCCAGCCTTACCAGCTGACAAGCATCCAAACTACCAAAACCAGATTGGGCAGGCTGGGAGACCAGCTAACAGCCTTAAAGCAGTTCATACAATAAATGTGATTCCAATTATATTGTTTATCTGTGCTATTGTCGTTGTAATTGTGGTGTGGACTCTGCTATTCTTTTATATAAGATTTTTAGAACTATATCTTTATCATTATCATTTTAGTTAATCATCTTTGGTGTGAACGGGACTTTAGGCTTTTTTAATAGGGTAACCATACGTCCCTGTTTTCTGGGGACAGTCACGTTTTTTTTTCTTCTTTGTGGCGCCCAGAAATGTCCCAGTTTCATAGCATGTTTAAAACACCCTGCAAATACACTGCAAGAAAGCTTTCAGGATTATTTTGCACACAATATTAAACATCAGCGGTCACAATACACTAATTCACACAGACGGTGATATGAATACATTTCTGTGCTCAAAATGAGCCTAAAATGCAAAATAATAAGCCCGCTTAAGGATAGCAAAGATCAAAAGCAAAAACATAAAATAACATTTGAAATTTTGTAATTACAGTATATTCAGTTTGTGAAAATTAAAATATTAAACACATTTAGAAAATGTTTAAAAGTGTTAAATATAGTTTTATTTATCATTATGTTCTCAAATTTATTTTGTTTTGTTTTTGTAAAGTCATAATTTTATATATACATATTACAGTCCATTCAAAAATACTATTTTTCATAATGTGATTTTTGTTGAATTGTATTAAAACCAGTTAGGGTAATTTTCACCTACAAATATCATAATAATATTCATTATAATAATGGTATAAAAAATACTAAATGTATCATCTCCATGTTTTCATTTATAAGTGATATTTTTGAGCACTGTCCCCAATTCCCATTTCAGAAATCTGGTCGCCTCATCTTTCAAGCAAGGTTTTCAGAAACGATTTGTCATTTGTAAAGGTTTAGGCTTATTGATCTCTTATGACGGTTAGAATTTAGCAGATAGCATCTCACAAATTATGGATCAAGAAATCCTCCTGTTTGTTGACTTGTTGAGTGACTTATAATGTTGGATGAAAGAAAAACATTGTCTTTTATCTTTTAAGAAATGGAAAAATTTAAATACTTGAATGAAACAGATGCAATATTTCATTTATGTTGAGCAGTTTTTCTTACCCACCTAATATGTTACTTATAGGCACATAGCCTTTCATGCTCCTTTTACTGAAGCCTCAATATTTGTCACCTTTGATTTTCTCAAAATGATTAAAATTGATCATAAACCGACATAGACAATGTTCAGGATAGCACACTACCATAAAATATTACTATTTCCGCATTGTATAGTATGTACGGTATACTTTGTATACCATCTGGTTCTAAAAAAATAGCATTCTATTCTGACAAAATTAAAAATAATATTACAAAAATCTTTAAATTTCTTTCTTTTTTTAAATAGCAGGCTGTATACTGCATAGTATTCAGCAAGTAAGCTTCCATTTCAAACTCAGACATACATCTCCTTCTAAGTGCATGTACAGTACAAGTCTTCATAATTTCTGAAAGCACCGAGATGAGAAGCCTGACCCCTGGTGGAGAGATCAAGCACAAACATTAGCGAGCTGTCCCAGATGAATGCTCCCCTGTCAGCCGGTGCTGTGGGAATTGAGAATCTATTAGCATGTGCTTAGCATGCTCAGCCGGTACTTGTCTCCCTCGACCAGGCTTGGCAAAGCGCCGTTGTGTGCGATGCCTGACTGGCGAAGCCTGTGGGGAAGATCGCGGCGATAGGGGAGGGCCGTAGGCCCCTCGTTGACTCTCTTCTCTGTTGGATTAACAAGTTAAATTTAACCAGGGTTTATCCTTGTGTGTGCAGAACGGTGGGATTATCCGCAAGCTCATGGAGGTTACAGTTGGCTGGCGCTGAGAGATTGCAGCGTGTTGCATATTTTATCACTGCGACTGCTTTTAAAAGGTGGAGGGCTAAGCCGAGAGTACAGCATCAGCAGTCTGCCCAACTGTGAATGTCATTATCCCTCAAAACATTACATAATTGATTGACTTAAAACCGACTTCTCTGATTTAGTGGATATGGCAAGTGAATGAGCTGAAAAAGCCTATGAAGTTTCCCATTTGAGTTTGCTTTCTACTTTAGGGCTCATGTTGAATCTCGGTGAAGGATGAAATGCTAATGGAACTGAGTATTGGATAGGCGGCCTAGGCCCAACCTGTGAAGGCCAGATAAAGGTGGTCTACTGATATTTTAGCTTTTCTTTTTTTCTTTTAACCTGGTTCATTATTCATATCTCTAACAGGCCATTTATAAGATGGTGTCATCGGTGATGAAAATGCCTGAGGATGAATCCACACCAGAGAAGAGGACGGATAAGATATTCAGACAAATGGACCTGAACAATGATGGTAAGATGTGGACCAGTTCTTGACCATTTGAATTCATTTTGAATTGAAATGACAAAATGGCCTGGTGTGATTATTAAACAGAAAAAGTGTGATTTAATTAAATAAATGTATAGACTGTGTGCTCTCAGAGAACGTATGGGCTTCATCACCTGGTATTTTCAGCAGTCTCAAGGTGGTGCATAAGAATGCTCGGTTTACCATAATACTTTTTTTTCTTCTTTCTTTCAAAAAGCAATATAAATATACACTGTATAAATCGAATAATGTGGCACCAGTGCTGTAACCGGTAACCACCAAAAAAAAGTATAGTAGCACCTATGAATTGTACACTACCTTTCAAAAGTTTGGATTTAAAAAGAAAGAAAAAGAAAAAAGTTATACTTTTATTCAGCAAGGATGCATTAAATTAATCAGTAACCCCAAACAGTATTGTACATGCAAATTAATAAATTACAACAGTAATATATATTTTTTTAAATCACCATGAAATCAAAATTGAAGATTTTTTTGCTTTAGTATGTTACCCTTAAAGGTGCCCTAGAATGCTTATACACAAGATGTAATATAAGTCTAAGGTGTGCCCTGAATGTGTCTGTGAAGTTTCATCTTAAAATACCCTATAGATTTTTTTTACTCAGTTTTTTAACTGCCTATTTTGGGGAATCATTATAAATGTGCCGATTCAGCTTCCTTCCCCTGTAAATGTTTGCGCTCCCCGCCCCCGAGCTTGCGACTCTATAATACATTAGTGTTGTCAAAAGTACCGACTTCGGTACCTAGTCGGTACTGAAATTTTAAAAACGTGACGCTTTGAGCGCTGTTGTGCGGATGCGTAAACATCTCTGATTGGCCGTTGTTTTCACGGCTCATCGGATATGTCTGTGATAGGCTTCAATGATCAACGCTGTAAAAACGTTGTAAATAGTCATCAATTAAACTCTTCGCTAAGCGCTTACACAGATACACACGGGAGCGTTTGAAAGCAGGCGTCTATCGCGGATCGGTCCACTGTTAGACGCCTGCTTTCAATCGCTCGCGCTCCCACTTTCAAAACGCTTTCAAATTCAAACACTTCCGTGTGCTTTCAAATGCTCCCACGCGTTGATCATTGTTGCCAATCACAGGCATATCCGATGAGTGCGTCAACACAATAGCCAATCAGAGATGTTTATGAATCCGCTCAACAGCGCTCAAAGCGTCACGTTTTTAAAATTTCAGTACCGATAGGTACCGAAGTCGGTAC
Organism: Chanodichthys erythropterus; assembly: GCF_024489055.1. Lineage (NCBI taxonomy): Eukaryota > Metazoa > Chordata > Actinopteri > Cypriniformes > Xenocyprididae > Chanodichthys > Chanodichthys erythropterus. The sequence goes on from NC_090235.1 coordinate 26,267,406, forward strand.
TTTTGACAACACTATAATACATTGCATAAACAAAGTTCACACAGCTAATATAACCCTCAAAATGGATCTTTACAAAGTGTTCGTCATGCATGCTTCGGATCATGTGAGTATAGTATTTATTTGGGTGTTTATATTTGATTCTGAATGAGTTTGATAGTACTTCATGGCTAAAGCTAACATTGCACACAGTTGGAGAGATTTATAAAGAATGAAGATGTGTTTATGAATTATACAGACTGCAAGTGTTTAAAAAATGAAAATAACGACATGGCTCTGGCTCCATGAATACAGTAATAAACGATGGTAACTTTAACCACATTTAACAGTACATTAGCAACATGCTAACGAAACATTTAGAAAGACAATTTATAAATATCACTAAAAATATCATGTTATCATGGATCATGTCAGTTATTATTGCTCCATCTGCCATTTTTCGCTATTGTCCTTGCTTGCTTACCTAGTCTGATGATTCAGCTGTGCACAGACCCAGATGTTAATACTGGCTGCCCTGGTGTAATGCCTTGAACATGAGCTGGCATATGCAAATTTGGGGGCGACATATTAATGATCCTGACTGTTACGTCACAGTCTGTGTTATGTTGAGATTCGCCTGTTCTTCTGAGGTCTTTTGCAAAAATCAAATTTACACAAGAAGGAGGAAACAATGGTGTTTGAGACTCACTGTATGTCATTTCCATGTACTGAACTCTAATTATTTAACTATGCCAAGGTAAATTCAATTTTCCATTCTAGGGCACTTTTAAGACCGTCTATAAGCTACTGTGCTCCAAAACAATGGCAAAATTCAAATTCCGCCAATATGGATCAACGGTTTTGATATTACTTCAGCTTCTCATCAGATTTTCTGTCCAATCAAATGCTCTCTATTATCTAAAGCACCCCGCCTCCTACATAATAATTAGACGCTGAAGCTGCGACTAAAATCAGTCACTTGTTCACACATTTCCTATTTTCTAAATGGTGAATGGCACTTGGTGCACTATATATATAGGGGATAGGGAACTAAAAGATGCTTAAATATGCTTTCCATTGCGCGCACACAGTTTTGTCCGGTCCAGAGACACGATAGCACAGAGTGGATGATAAGCGCGAGTCAACACAGACCACAGAACACATCAGACGTATTTGAATTCTGCACAGAATGCTATAATTTAAAGCCATATTGAGGAGGTTAGGAGGAGAAACGGTTAGAGAATAGAAGGAAACTGAGGCTTTATCAAGCTCAACGGCTTTGGTCGAGCTGTGATATAAACAAACCACTATTGGCTATTTAAAAAAAGGGGAGGAGCTGTGGGATATGTCCCACCCTGTCTTTCTGTTTCAGTGGAAATTATGTCAACACACTGAATAATGCTCAAGTGTGGCGTTTTATATATATATATTACAATTCCAGTAATAAGTAGTGATCACCAGCAATAATAATATTACAAAAATAGTTTACACTTTATTTTAAGGTGTCTTTGTTACAGTAATTATATAATGAAGTAGTGAGTAATATTAATTAACAAACATGTACTTAATGTAGGGTTAGGAGTAGGGTTTGGTTTAGGGTTGTTTGTTTGTAATTATGTATAATTTACTGTTATTAAAGGGTTAGTTCACCCAAAAATGAAAATTATGTCATAAATGACTCACCCTCATGTCGTTCCAAACCCATAAGACCTCTGTTCATCTTCAGAACACAGTTTAAGATATTTTAGATTTAGTCCGAGAGTTTTCTGTCCCTCCATTGAAAATTTATGTACGGTATACTGTCCATGTCCAGAAAGATAATAAAAACATCATCAAAGTAGTCCATGTGACATCAGTGGGTTAGTTAGAAGTTTTTGAAGCATCGAAAATACATTTTGGTCCAAAAATAACAAAAACTACAACTATATTCAGCATTGTCTTCTCTTCCGGAATCCTTTCCATTGAATTGATTCCATTGAATCCTTTCATCTGTCGGCGTTGGTAATGCACTTTTACGTCAGCAGCGTCACTGCGGAGTTGTGAACCACACTCCGGAGCAGAAGGGGGCGGTAATGCACCAATAAGCTGGATGCCAACCGCCGTAAAACAGGAAAGAAGAAGAAGAAGAAGCGGAGTCGTGAACGCGAATTGACAACAGACCCGGAAGAGAATACAATGCATAAATGAGAATAAAATGAATACAATGAATAAAGTCGTAGTTTTTGTTATTTTTGGGCCAAAATGTATTTTCGATGCTTCAAAATGTCGCGGGTGTCCTAATCGACAAAAACAACCACAGCGACGTAAAAGTGCATTACCAACGCTGACAGATGAAAGGATTCAATGGAAAGGATTCCGGAAGAGAATACAATGCTGAATATAGTTGTAGTTTTTGTTATTTTTGGACCAAAATGTATTTTCGATGCTTCAACAAACTCTAACTAACCCACTGATGTCACATGGACTACTTTGATGATGTATTTATTACCTTTCTGGACATGGACAGTATACCGTACATACATTTTCAATGGAGGGACAGAAAGCTCTCGGACTAAATCTAAAATATCTTAAAATATCTAAAAGATCTAAGGTCTTACGGGTTTGGAATGACATGAGGGTGAGTCATTAATGACATAATTTTCATTTTTGGGTGAACTAACCCTTTAAGTACATATAACGTGTAACAAAGACACTGTAAAGTAAAGTGTTACCCAATAATAGTCACATTGACTGCATTCTAAAACTAAAGTTGACCAAAAATGCACTTTCAAGTTGAACTTTTATCATATCGCAATTCAAATTTCTATTATTATTATTATTATTATTTATTTATTTTTACTAAATCAAACCCAGTTTTTTGCAGTTGTCAGGTCAGGTCTTGCAGTGTCTTCTCTCCTAACCATTTCTGTCTTCCCTTTCTAGGCAAGTTGTCTTTGGAAGAGTTCATAAAAGGTGCCAAAAGTGATCCCTCCATTGTGCGGCTACTGCAGTGTGACCCCAGCAGCGCTTCGCAGTTTTGAGTCACTCCAGACAACCGGCACTCAATGCATGAAAGCTCTTATATCTCATTCTTCTTTGTGTTCCAGACAGAAGAGTTTTAAGAAAAAAAAAAAAAAAGTGCAACAATTTTACTTTCAGTTTTTCCCAGAAAGGACATGCGTACATCTGAAGAAACAAAGACAACACCTGCCAAGACATCCTCTGTCTGCTGCGTGTCATCCGTCCTTGTCTCTGCTAGTGGAGTGCTTGACTCCGCACACAAAAAAAAAGCGGCTGATCGTGTTCTAGTGTCCAGATTTTGGAAAAAGGAATGTTCCTTTTTAGGAATCGTGCATGCGCTCCTGACATTCCCCAACCCTCACAACCCTTTTGTGTTTAATATCTGTGCTGTTTTGTTTCTCTTCCCCTTTGTTTTATGAGGGCACAGTTCCCCTTCTACTTTTTATATTGATATTTATGTGTATATACAGTATAAATGCATATTAGAAATACAGAGGAAGGCAGTTATAGTCGTCTTTTTACTCACATGCATCTTACGGCAGTATTATGTAGCTTCAGGCAGTATCCAAATCTTAGTCTCCAATTGACCCAGTGGACTGATGGACTGAATGTTGGGATTTTTCTGCTCTGGCGCTCATGATCTTTATTTTACAAAGAGAAGGCTGAGGATCCCATTCTTGAATTCTGTTCATTTTATTATTTTTGTTGTTGTTGTTGTTGTTGTAAATATGTGGTTTGCTTCCATACTTCTTTATTTATTTTATTTTTTTGGGTTGCATTTTTATGGTGTTTATTTTACCAAGGGTGATTTTATTACTGTTGAACCGAGATGTGAGACACTTGGTGATGTATTATGAGTAAGTTGTTATTAATTCAAGGCTTTTCAATGCATTGTGGGAAATTTTTGCTTCAGGGGATACATTCCGTCGTGTTTTAAATGGAAGACACTGGTAGCACATATCATTTGAAGCGCTTCATCTGTGTGCGTGCGGTTATATGCGCGTTTGTATACGCAAGAGTGAAGGTTTGCATGTTCTGGTGTATGTATGCGTCTGTGCTAACTTTATAGTATCACTTTGTGTAGTTCAATACGATATCTTTGTATGCAAGTAAGTTTTTGATTCCCGATTTGAAGCAGCTCATGACACCTTTATCCTGCATCGTATGGTACTCAAAATCATGCTTAGGTTTTCATCAACAACATAGACCGGAATGTACAACACTATAATTTTTGATCATGTCCCACCTTCAGATAAAGAGTTTGAATACTGAAAGCGATCACTAAGGGCTTATTTTCACTCTTGAACGAACAGGTGTAAAGAGAACGCCACTGCTTTGATTTTCCTTTTCGTTTTATGCAATTACTGACATTCCATGGCCTGAGTTCTCCAGGTGCTCCTGCTTTCTACAAACATATTATTAGCTCATGAACTCAATACATGCTCACTCTCAATACATGTGTAGCTTCCATATTTGTACCGAGACCATATTTGATGCTGCACCCTCTATGGCAACTTTCCTCTATTATGTTGCATGAAAACCTCATGCGAGGACATAATGATTGTCCCCTTTTACTGACGTTGAAAAATATACTTCTGTGTTTAGAATGTCGCCTGAGAGTGATTCTTACACAACGCTGTCCTGCACCTACAGTTAATGTTTGTGTCAGGAACAACATTGGTCAACCTGGTCATGTGATCACAAAGTGCAAAGGTATTACGCAGGGTTGTGCGCCATTCAGAGCTGAATTGAGAATGCCTTTAAAATTCCTAAACGATTCCTGAATTTGGATTGTCAGTAGCAAACAAGACGCAAAATTCAGTGTGAATAGGAATGTAAGAAATTAGTTGAAATTCAAAGAAATATATGTAGCCTAACTAATTCAAGTAGAAACTCTGTTTGAAAGTCTTTAAGTTTGAAAGTTGAAGATGCTGATAGATAGATAGATAGATAGATAGATAGATAGATAGATAGATAGATAGATAGATAGATAGATAGATAGATAGATAGATAGATAGATAGATAGATAGATAGATAGATAGATAGAAAACTTAATTTCCCAGAATGCATTCAAATTTTCTTTGAATTGAAAATTGCAACTAATGAAGATCTCTGAATTTTGTGATATTTCAAATGCAATAATCCTGAGTTAAAGAACACATTTGGTATATAAATAGGCCTACTAAATCCATTTTAAAATGTTATATTCACTTCACAGTGACAATTTATAGAATATTACAGGCTTTAGTATTACATATTTGCGTGACACTTCATAATCTGTTCTTCTATGAACACACAAACACACATTCACTGTAAAAAAAAAAAACGATCATGATTTTAATAGTAAATGCTATAGTAAAAACAGTTGGTTAACAGTAGGTTTTTGGAAGTGAAAAAGAACAAGTCGTATAATTTACAGTGAAAAACTGTAAACGGCATTCTCAAATTTCATGTGTGCCACTTCACATTTGATGTATTTTCATTGAAACTATGCTTCTTAATTTTTTTCTTATCAGTTATGTACATTTTATGTTCCATCTAATCTTGTTAAATTAATGTTTATTGCATTATTTTAGTGTCGTGTGTGTTACCATGATGGTGTTTTGTGTTTGTGGGAATGACTGCATCTTTTATATAGTAGTACTACTTTCTCAGCTTGTGTAAAAGCTGCTTGTGATGAGCTGTGATTCATCATGTGACTTTCTCATCATCACCTGTTTTTGTTGGTTGCCACCAGTGTATTACAAAACAGACTTTAATAGGTTGACATTATATTAACATATCAGTTAATTAAATACTTTTTTACTGTAAATTTAAGTTAAAGGGTAAGTTCATCCAAAAATGAAAATTCTGTCATTAATTACTCGCCCTCATGTCGTTCCACACCCGAAAGACCTTCGTTCATCTTCGAAACACAAATAAAATATTTTTGATAAAATCCGATGGCTCAGTGAGGCCTGCATTGACAGCAAGATTAACACTTTGAATGCCCAGAAAGCTACTAAAGACATATTTAAAATGTTCATGTGACTACAGCGGTTCAACCTTAATGTTATGAAGCGACGAGAATACTTTTTGTGTGGCAAAAAAACAAAATAATGATTTTATTCAACAATATCTAGTGATGGGCGATTTCAAAACACTGCTTCATGAAGATTCAAAGCCTTACAAATCTTTTGTTTCGAATCAATGGTTTCAGTAAACGAGGTTTTGATACATCATAAAGTGTTTCGAAACATTTTGAAATTTCAATGGTTCACGTGACTTTGGCAGTTTGATACACACTCTGAACCACTGATTCGTAAAGCTTCGAAGCTTCATGAAGCAATGTTTTGAAATCGCCCATCACTAGATATTGTTGAATAAAGTTATTTTGTTTTTTATTTTGGCGCACAAAAAGTATTCTCGTCGCTTCATAACATTAAGGTTGAACCGCTGTAGTCACATGAACTGTTTAAAATATGTCTTTAGTAGCTTTCTGGGCATTGAAAGTGTTAATTATCTTGCTGCCATCAGATTTTATCAAAAATATCTTAATTTGTGTTCTGAAGATGTACAAATGTCTTACAGGTTTGGAACAACATGAGGGTGAGTAATAAATGACAACATTTTAATTTTTGAGTGAACTAAACCTTGAAATCTAAAATGTTGCTAGCATATTTTTACCGTAAATTTCACTGATTTATTTATTTATTTATTTTACAGTAGAGACTTTCTATTGACTTTATAGTGAGTTATAATTTTTATAGTGAGCTAATAGAGTCTCAGAAACCTTTCTAAATATTTTCCATTTTCATTAAGATATTATTTATTGTGTTTAATAGGCCTAGTTATTGGTGATTTCAGCATTTAGGCTATTAATGCCATGTGGGGAATTTTTTACCCTCCAAAGTATGCAAAACCTGACACTCACTTTTCTCTCTCTGGACAGCATAAACCAGACGCTATTAAATATATAGGTATATTTCATAAAGACAACACACTCTACAAGCATGTAACATTGGTCTGTCTTCCAAAGACTTTAAAATGGCCGGCCACGGTCTGGTTCAAATTCAGATCCAGATACTGGACCGTTCCAGCGCCGCCCGGTTGAACGGGGATGAGGAGAGGTTTTGGCGGTACTGGCCGGAGGACACGGAACGGTGCGGGTGAGAGTTGCAGGGTGGCTTGTACCGCTCTGGGGGTCTAACGGACAACCTCCGCTCCTCGTCTCCTTCATAACGACTGAATGGAGGTGCGTAGCGGGGCTCGGACGCTCCCGGGGTTTTCATCTGAAAAGGAACACAGTGATGCCGCTTTACAGTATGACTGCAGTATGAGTCACCGAACACACCCTCTCTCACACATACGCGCGCATACGGGGGACCGTGAGTCAGTCACACACACACACACACACACACGTGTTACTATTCTCTCAAGCATCTATTAGAAGGACAGCATGAGTTGTCAGATGTACAGTACACATGGAAACTCTAAAGCGCTGATTATTTTTAATAGTGCAAATTTTATCTCCCTTGAGTATCAGTGCAGAGTCGCCCAGCACATACCAATCTGTTCTCATCTTGGAAATGTTGTTTGCGGAGGCACCAGGGCTGAACGAGGTAGGAGATGGAGAGCTTAAATAAGCGGCAGGAGAACACCATCTCCACTGCACTCATTAGTATCAACGGGACCCACAGAACAATCGTGGTGCTCTGAGAGAGAGAGAAAGAATTAGCCTTCATTTATTGCGATTACACGTGTTTACTGTGAGTGCACCGGGTGATCGTGACCAGTGCACTTTTTTCTTTTTCTTTTTTTTTTACTGTTTTACTCTTTTTCTGAACAATTTTGTAACCCCAACCTTGCTGTAGCCTACTGTTCATTATACTTTTTTATTATTATTTTTTATTATTGAGATTGTACAAACAAGGGTACATTAGCTACAATATTGAACCTGCATATTTGTATTGCATTCAAGTTTTTTCCAAATTCATTTTTAATGTCAGTTTTTATTTTTTCAAACATAGGAATTTTTTCAACCCATTTAACATTTAACTAGCAAATATAACAATTACATCAAAAATAAATACTAGATTTTTATCACCATCAAATGAGAAACACCTTAAAGGGTTAGTTCACCCAAAACAGCCTACTCACCCCCATGTTATTCCAAACCTGTAAGACCTTTGTTCATCTTCGGAAAACAAATTAAGATATTTCTGATAAAATCCGAGAGCTCTTTGACTCCTCCATAGACAGCTGTATAACTACTACTACTAAAATCATTGTTAAAATAGTCTGTAAATATGGAAGTGCTGCACTGTGCTTATGCATCAACTGTGTAGGACACTGACAGGGAAGAGAAGAAATTGTTGAATAAAGTCGTTATTTTTGTTTAGTTTTTGTGGACAAAAAGTATTCTTGTCGCTTTAACATTTCAACATTAAAATTTTAACCCTGAACCTACCTTTCTGTACGTTGAAAGTGGTCTGGCTGTCTATTGAGGAGTCATATACCTCTCGGATTTCATCAAAAATATCTTAATTTGTGTTCCGAAGATGAACAAAGGTCTTACGGGTGTAGAACGACATGAGGATGAGTAATAAATGACAGAAATTTCATTTTTGGGTGAACTAACCTTTTAACATCACCTACAAAATTACCAATATTCTTAACATCTTTTTGTAAACAATACTGTATACTCACACTCTAGCATACTCTACACATTTTAAAGTATTTTATTTTATGTTGTGTACTGGCCCATATACAGTCACCTTGACACCTATGGTTTGGAAGCAGCAATGCCATTAAATTGGGTTATTACACTGTGCCATAATTAGTTTATTCCATTAATTAACATGTCCAATAACAATGGGGTTACTGAGATAAAACGAGTAGTTTTTGGCTGATCATGTGATCTCAGCTCCAATTAGGCTACTGACATCACTTCAAAAATTCACATTAATTTCTCTATCTGTAAAACTTTTTAATGAGGTAGAAATTACTAAGTGCACTTTTAATGAGTAGAGATTCTCATTGTGAACAAAATGATCAGATCCATTGTGCTCCTTTGAATATCTAAAAATAGGGATTATGACAAAAGAAAAGGTTATTTCTACAACTGTAACTGTGCACATTTGTGAGTTTTAAGTTAATGAGCACAATATGATGAAATCCAATGAAATACATCAGAAAAGCAGCAGTTTAATACTGACATCAACACTGGCAATTCCAATAAAACCCAATTTAGCCATTATAAATGTTAAAGGTACGCTGAAATGTGACCCAATTCCGATTTTTTTTTTTTTTTTTTTTTTCTCCAGATGTGTTCTATAACTTCGGATCGGTTTCAGGCCTCATTCATATGTGGAAATAAATCAGATATGTGCCAATGCGACTGTCATGCAAACAGGCAGATCAGATTTTCTGAGGCACAGCGGTACGTCATTAAAACTGTGACAATTTGGTACTTCTCTGCGGTTAAAGGTGCCCTAGAATTAAATATTGAATTTATATTGGCATAGTTGAATAACAAGAGTTCAGTACATGGAAATGACATACACTGAGTTTCAAACTCATTGTTTCCTCCTTCTTATATAAATCTCATTTGTTTAAAAGACCTCCGAAGAACAGGCGAATCTCAACATAACACAGACTGTTACGTAACAGTCGGGGTCTACGCCCCCAATGTTTGCATATGCCAGCCCATAATCGAGGCATTAGACAAGGTCAGAACGTCTGGATGTGCACTGCTGAATCATCAGACTAGGTAAGCAAGCAAGAACAACAGCGAAAAGTGGCAGATGGAGCAATAACTGTCATGATTCATGATATCATGATATTTTTAGTGATATTTGTAAATTGTCTTTCTAAATGTTTCGTTAGCATGTTGCTAATGTACTGTTAAATGTGGTTAAAGTTACCATCGTTTATTACTGTATTCACAGAGACAAGAGAGCCGTCGCTATTTTCATTTTTAAACACTTGCAGTCTGTATAATGCATAAACACAACTTCATTCTTTATAAATCTCTCCAACAGTGTGTAATGTTAGCTTTAGCCACGCAGCATAGCCTCAAACTCATTCAGAATCAAATGTAAACATCCAAATAAATACTATACTTACATGATCCAATGTATGCAAGCAGCATGCATGACGAACATCTTATAAAGATCCATTTTGAGGGTTATATTAGCTGTGTAAACTGTGTTTATGCTGTTCAAGGCAAGCGCGAGCTCCTGGGGCGGGGGAGCATGAGAATTAAAGGGGCCGCAACCTATATATCGGTGCATAGTTAATGATGCCCCAAAATAGGCAGTTAAAAAATGAATAAAAAAAAATGTATGGGGTATTTTGAGCTGAAACTTCACAGACACATTCAGGGGACACCTTAGACTTATATTACATCTTTTAAAAAGAAGTTCTAGGGCACCTTTAATGACGTGATATTATTCTCAGGAGGAAGCATGTGTGGAGGTGGTAAATGACAACAACGCAGGAAACATGGAGTAGGAAAATGCAGGGCAGTGGTCGACGGCTGAAGTTACCTGCCTTCTCACCTTTTGTGGAGAACAGTCAGTTCAAGATGAAATTAAAGGCTCGTACAGAAACAAATCTGTTTTCAAGGATATGTCATGTGTGGCGCAAGAACGTGATGTTGTTTCAGATGGCATGGCAAGTGTAAGCACATGAATCGGATATGGGTCACAATTGAAAGAACGTCTAAACGGATGGTCAAAAAAAATTGGATATAGGCAACAAATCAGAATTGGGCACCAAGCCCTCCAGTGTAAATGAGGCCTATGTAACCTTCGGCCCTCTAGCGGTTAAAAAACAAAACTGCATGCATTTTACAGAAGAACATTGCTTTGGTTGTGCTTAGGCTCTGCGTGACTTTGCAGATGAATACAAATTCAACCTACAAATTCACAAAACTAACAGAATGCATAGCTGACATTAAAAACTGGATGACAAGAAATTTCTTATTATTAAATTCAGAAAAAACTGATTTCCTAATCTTTGGACCAAAAACTTCCTCACGAAAAAACCTTGAATACTCTCTAACACTTGACGGGTGCTCCATTAAACCTTCGTCCTCAGTTAGGAACCTGGGTGTGCTCTTTGATACCAATCTTTCATTTGAAAGTCATGTTTCTAGTATCTGTAAAACCGCCTTCTTCCATCTAAAAAATATATCTAAATTACGACATATGCTCTCAATGACAAATGCGGAACAGTTGGTTCATGCATTCATGACCTCAAGACTAGATTATTGTAACGCTCTACTGGGTGGTTGTTCTGCTCGGCTTTTAAACAAACTACAGTTGGTTCAAAATGCGGCAGCTAGAGTTCTTACTAGAACCAGAAAGTATGACCATATTAGCCCAGTTCTGTCAACATTACATTGGCTCCCTATTAAACATCGTATAGATTTTAAAATCTTGCTACTTACTTATAAAGCTCTAAATGGTTTAGCTCCCCAGTACCTAAGTGAGCTCTTAATGCATTATAGTCCTTCACGTTTATTGCGATCTCAGAATTTAGGCCAGTTGATAATACCCAGAATATCAAAATCAACTGAAGGCGGCAGATCATTTTCCTATTTAGCACCTAAACTCTGGAACAATCTTCCTAGCATTGTTCGGGAAGCAGACACACTCTGTCAGTTTAAATCTAGACTAAAAACACATCTCTTTGCTCTTGCATACACATAACACATTATCAATACATTAACATTTTTCAAATCCGTTAAAGGATTGTTACGCTGCAATAATTAGGTCGGCCGGAACCGAGAACATTTCCTATAACACTAGATATACCTATACATCAGAACAAGAATGGCATCTACGCTAATATCTGTCTCTCTGCTTATCCTGAGGTTTGCCGGGTGCTGGATCCAGGCCGTATCCAGGTCAGATGGAGAACCTGCGTCTGGACCTGACTACAACGTAGCCCAGGATCCCCGTATCCGCTTACATATATTTATATATAATCGATTTTTAATCTCTATAATAAAAATGTACAATTCAGATTTTGATCTCCATATACATTTACATATATATATCTTCCAAGGGGTTTTTTCCCTCCTAGGACTTTTTTCCCAGTGCTAGCACGCTGGGTTTTTCTCCTAGGGGTTTTTTCCACCCCTGGAAGTCAGCCGACATTGGCTTAATGTAGCACCATCTTGTATATGTTACATATTACCACGCTTGTTTGTACAGTTTTAACCACTTCCCTTTTTTTCTGTGCTTCTAATATGTAAAGCTGCTTTGAAACAATTACCAATTGTAAAAGCGCTATATAAATAAATTTGACTTGACTTGACTTGACTTGAATATGACTCTTCACAAAAGATAATGTTGAGTAATAAATACATGGTAACACTTTAGTTTAGGGACCAATTCAGACTATTAACTAGTTGCTTATTAGCATGCATATTACTAGGATATTGGCTGTTTATTAGTACTTATAAAGTACATATTAATGACCATATTCTACATCCTTTAATCCTACCAAATGCCTACCTTACTAACTATTAATAAGCAGTAATTAGGAGTTTATTGAGGCAAAAGTCGTAGTTAATAGTTAGCTAATAGTGAGAACTTGACCCTAATCTAAAGTGTGACCAAAAACACCATCTCTGCATTGCTTTTACAAAATTTCAAATCCCTTAGTTCTTGGCATCTCTGAAAAGCCAAGCCAATGTTGATTCTTGTTTTATTACGAGCTCTGTCGTGTTTCATTTTGCCAGCAGACTCTCCTCTGTTCTGCATTTTTTTAAACGAGTGATTCCCCAGAGGTTCGTGATTTAGCGTGCTTCATGACAACCTTTCTTACTTGTTGTAACAACTAACCTATGCCACTCCCACACCATATATGCGTCAAAGTAGCCGGAGCAACTTTTCTCTATTTACGAATATGACGAGACACTCACGGGCGAGTATGCAATTTCCTGCAAAAAGGAAGATTTAAGTCTAAAATATAAATACTTATAATAAGTTTATAGTAAATCAGTGTAAGACAAAAACACATTTTGGAATAAGGATTGATAATGTATCTCATTATTTAAATTTTGAACAAAAAAAATTACATAGTGTACCTTTAATATAAAAGTTTCGATATTTAGGCACCCAGAATATAATTACTGGTGAACCAGAAATCTATTTGCAACTTTGAAATGCAGCCAGCCATTCACCATTTTCTCTCATTTCTCCTTTGGTACTTACAAAAATACGAGTGGGGTCAAAAGGACACTCATTGGCGATGGTTAGGTGACTTCTGCCATTGCCATCACTGTAGCCACAGTAAGCGAGTAGTCTCTTGTCACCATGAATTATGGTCTTTACCAAGGACACCATCAGGCCGACGACTGAGGCGGCAGCCGCTAAACCAGCTACAGCACTTAACACGAGCAGTGACAAGGTCTACAATACAAGAGAGCAGTTTTAACAGTATTAGCAAAGAACAATTAAACTCAAGTGCCAGGCAAAGGATTTTCCTTGCAGGCTTTTCTATATCACAAAGGGATTTGTAAATTCTGAGCTCTGAAGGCACATGCAAGCTCTCTGACAAGCCAGTGATCAAACGCTAGTGAGCTCGACACAAACTCTGATGAATGAGAGAGGAAGCAGGTGTGTGTCAAAGAGGCAGAAAGAAGCGAGAGGGAGAAAAGCGTACAGAGGAAACTGACAGAGAAAGCACAAACACATAAATCAATGACAACACTTTCATGGGCTTGTTCTCATTCTTTCTTGAAAGAAACTTTTTTGAAATTCCTCAGGTATTTGTGCAATCATTGTGGACCAACAGCAGAAAAAAAACATGCATTTACTGAATACAAATCTCTCTTTTATCTAAAGCACATGTCTATGTTATAAGAACATGATGAGAGGGGAAATCTCATGAAAATATAATGTTCAATGTCACATTTAACCCCAAAATCAAAAGAAGAAAATAATAAATTAAATTTCACATAAAGAATATGAAGCTTATTATTTTTAGGTCAAATGTTATTATATAGCCTATTGACGGTTAAGCATATTTCCCCTCAAATTTTCATTATCTTAATATGTAGCATTTTGTAACTCAGGCCATTATTCTCAATAGATTAATGGTGAAATTTAATAATAATATAACAAATATTTACAATTTAAATTATATATTTATTATATATCATTACACAACATTGTCACAATTTTATATTACAGTAATATCTTCTCATTATTCTCATATTTTTATGAGAATATGAGGTAGAAATTAGCTTTATAAAATTAATGTCAATACAAACAAAACCACTAAGTGGTCTTAAAGGATTAGTCCACTTTAAAATAAACTTTTCCTGATAATTTACTCACCCCCATGTCATCCAAGATGTCCATGTCTTTCTTTCTTCAGTCGAAAAGAAATTAAAGTTTTTGATGAAAACATTCCAGGATTTTTCTCTTTATAGTAGACTTCAATGGGCACCAAACAGTTGAAGGTCAAAATAGTTTCACTGCTTCAAATTGTTCAACACGATCCCAGATGAGAAATGAGTGTCTTCTAGTGAAACCATCGCTCATTTTCTGAAAAAAAAATTAAAATTATATAAGTTTAACCTTAAATGCTCATCTTGAACTAGCTCTCTTCTCCTCCTCCTCTATTAGAATTCCAGCAGTGTAGACACTGCTAAGCATAATACTGCCCTCCACAGGCCAAAGTAACTAATTGTTATATACTATTGAACTAGCATATTGTACATAAAAATGAGTTCAAACTTTGACCTGTGGAGGGCAGTATTACGCTTAGCACTGTCTACACTGCTGGAATTCTAATAGAGGAGAAGAAGAAGAGAGCTAGTTCAAGATGAGCATTTCTGGTTAAAATGTATATAATTTTCAATTTTTTCAGCAAATGAGCGATGGTTTCACTAGATGAGACACTTATTTCTCATCTGGGATCGTGTTGAACAATCTGCAGCGAAACTATTTTGACCTTCAACTGTTTGGTGCCCATTGAAGTCCACTATAAGGAGAAAAATCCTGGAATGTTTTCATCAAAAACTTTAATTTCTTTTCGACTGAAGAAAGAAAGACAAACATCTTGGATGACATGGGGGTGAGTAAATTATCAGGAAAAGTTTATTTAAAAGTGGACTAATCCTTTAAATAAACTTCTTTCTTTTGATTATGAAGTGAAATATGATCTGAGGTTTCATGGGTTTTTGTCTGTGAAGCATTACAAGAAAATCTGTGTAGTTTCAATTACAAAATGTAAATATATTATAACTGAGAAACATAATTTGTGTACTAGAAGGGTCTTACTTACCAGTAGCCTGTTCTTCCCATTTTTGGACAGAACAATAGTCAATATCCCAATAATGACACCCTAGATAAATATAACAGCAAATTATTATGATTTCTTCTCAGTCCCCAAAATATTTGAATGCAAATATTTAGAAAATAAATTAATGCAATTGATCTAAACACGCAAAATGAAAACAATGTAAAATTTATTTTAAAGAAAAATAGCCAAGCATACATTTCAAGCTAAATATTTCACAAAAAAGAGTTGTAATGAAAGATCATTAGATTACAACAGAAAGTATGTGGCCACTGGTTTGTCAAACATTAGTGGAACACGTTAATGAACTACATCTGTGGTTATTTTACTAGTTAAAGGTGCAATAGGACATTTTCAGAGAGGCTAGCAATAGTGAGCTAGCTTTCAAAATCAAATCATAACATCCCACCCTAACTTCAGAGTGTCTCCAAAGCCACGCCTCCTCCAACGCAGCTGCTCTCTGCAAAGCGTTACAAGAGACGGCGTTAAACTATCTCATGTCTCAAAGCACATAACAATACAATAATAATGAACATAAACAACTTAAGCCGGGCACACATTTAACGACTACCTAAAACATTCTAAGACTGCGCTCAACATACAAGCGATAGTTTCCTGCTCCTGAAGCAGATTTATATACTTACACATGGAATTTGAACAGACTGTAATCGCAGACTTAGCGCAACTGGCTCTGACTGGACGTGTTTGAGCGCGATCAGTCATAAGTATCAATTTACATTCATAATCGGCCTTACAATCGTTAAGTGTGTGTGTGGGGCAGTTTTTCTTTGTAGACCGACTAAGTTTTCTCAGTGTGTTCCGTACCGTCAGCTTACGTTGGTCATCATCGGCTTTTTTTCGGCCGATTCGAAATGTTGAATTGGCGTTGGAGCTCGTTGGTCTGTCTGATCATTCTGATTGGCTGTTCAGCTACTGCTGCCTGCTGGTACGGAAAGGCATTTCATCTCACGCAGGCGCAGAACTGACGTGCTACTTGGCCGTCGGCTGTTTAGCGTCGGTTTGGTGTGTCAGGGCAACTTTGGACACAGAAGCTGCCGACGTGAGCCAACCCCGCAGTGTGCTTTCATGGCCACTAGTTCGTCGGCGTCGGCTTAAGCCACGGTCACACTAGACTTTGAAGGTGCGAAATTTCTTCGGATGCTGTAACGTCACGGTCTACAGCGTCTTTTTTATAAACATAAATTCAACATATAACTTAAAGTAATACATTTAAATTGTAAAAATACAGAACCTACTCAACTTTACTGCAAAAATATATTTCTTTTAATTCAACCAAGAGGTCATGCCGCGACGAATCGATCTTCTACTGGTTGCACGTCTTCACGTGATGCGAATTCGCAGGTCAGAGTTCACCAAACTTGAACTTTGGAACGCAGCGAAATGCGAAATTTTTCGCACAAGCTTGCGTTTCCGGTCTGACGCATTCGCATGCGTTTGAATGGAAGTCAATGGAACGAAAAGTGCAGTGTAACCGCACCTTTAGTGTGTTTGTGTCTTTTAGAGAGCTTGTACCTGACTGCTGCAGATTCATTTCGGTGTTGATACTGTTGACATGGAAACGCATAATTCTGAGTCTGAAGATGTGAACAGCTCTGGTTAGAACGTCACAGGTTGCCATCTCTTAATAACATGTTAGTTATGGCGTGAACGCAGCATAAGCTCGTTGTTTTGGAGGAACTGTTAAAGGTGGATGCTGCTTGTTTGCGGTGCTCTGTCACCGTGTCTATACTCTGCATGACATATGATGTCTGCGCAAACGGTGTGCGAGGGAATGGATAAATACGTTGGCAGGCTGGTAGGACATCATTTCATTCGGACTGAATATAATGACTGAATGAACATTTTATGGTCCTACGCCTTCCATAAACGATATATATTTATAAAAATACATTTAGACCGTTTAACATGATTGCTATCAGGATATGAGGAGACTTTCAACCAGTATGACAAAAAAAATCACCTATTGCACCTTTAATACTCTGTAAACAAATGGCTTGCAGTATGCAAAAGACAGGACAAAATATTCCTCTGGTGGATAAGATCAAGTTGCCTCACCAGCAGGCCCGCTGTCAGAGCTATGACGTTAGAAATGGCGCTTTCCATGGCCTGTCCCCGCTGCAAGCTGAAGTGTCTCAGCACCACACCATGGACCAGAGCGCTCAGCAGGAAGTTCACATGCCCTACTAACACCATACAAAGGCCCATCTTCATTAGCCCCTTCTGCTCCTCCAGATTGCCACAACACACCCCTGAGAGGGGGGGAGAGAGAGAGCTGATGGGATACCAAATGAAGCCAAGAGCTCTGTGCTGAATTTACTGTCATTCAATGAATTTACAGCCTCCAGTACCTTCCTCTCAACTACATAAACATTAAGTTAAGACTCGGAGAGGAGAAAAGGGTCGTATTTTCAAATGGCTGTGCTGACAAGCGTTACAGATATTTTGCGGGTGTGCTCTGGAAAGGACTGTGAAAGCTGAAGGAAAGATTAGAAGTGGAGCAGAGCAGTGTGGGTGGACATTATTTCACAGCAAACACAAAGGCTTCACTGATCCACTGAGGACAGGGTTTGGGCTGCAGGAGAGATGTCACCTCAGTTAATCATTACACACTTTGTACACTTGGCACAGCAAACTCAACCGATAATGGCTCGTTAGACTTTTGGGAAATGAAAAAAAGTTTGTGACAGTGCTGATGGGGAAATGCCTCATGATTTTCTAAGTAATAAGTCTTGCAGATTGTAATTTGCTTGGTACAACCATAAACAGAACTTCTATAAGATTGACATATGAAGTGTATTTTCCATGAAGATTTTTAGAAACAAATGCATAATGAGAATTGTCTTTTCTCAGTATTGCAAAAAGAACAAAAAATCACCTGTCAGATTCAAAATCATTTACGAACATTTATTTTGATTGTCTCAGTGACTCACCTGAATTACCCATTGAACAAAATCTAGTTTAAGCCTTCGGTTAGCTCATGGCACCTCTGTATATAGGCTATTCCAAGAGAGAGGAGCTGCACCTCCTGTCTGTACTGTCCCGATCACACGCGTGTTTGTGTGAAGATTGAAGGAATGTGCCCCGGATATTCACTTACAGGCTGGTCAGCCTTTGAGCAAAGACTAGCTTTGAGGCTGTTAAGTAATCATTTGTTAAATGGTCAATTTTCCTGTTTTGATATCCTGAAAAATATTCCAGCAACTGGATTCAGTGTGTCTTAATGCCACAGGAGACAGGATAATAAATTATGTAGATTCTCTCCACAAGAGGGACACAAACACAAAGGGGAAGAGAACTGCATTTCATTGACAGTTCTCTGTTGGAGAACATAATGTTTGAATACATTATAGACTATATGCTTTCTTGTTGGTGAATTATGGGCTATAAAATTGCTCATTTTTAGGCTACTTCATTTCCAGTTTGCTAAATTTTTATCCTTTTATATTATAATTATCGCAACAATACAATTGAAGAATAATAATAGTGGAAAAATGCTACTTTTTTGTTATATAGCTAAAGGGCAACAAAACAATGAAATGCAAGATGAGAATGAAATTTTTAATAATGAAGGCATGATTTTGAACCACTTTAATTTTATTTTATATGCGGGGCATGTTGAAGTTATGGCATATTATATAGGTAGGCTATAGAGGAAGAGTAGGCTACCTCAGACTTGAAAAACAGGCTGAGTAGATGAGCCCATCACAGCTCGTTCCGTTTCTGTCCTGTGTCGTAGAGTGTAGTGCCCTCTCTGTGTTAGCGGCGGTACTTCGGCTCTACCCTCACATGGTACCGCACGCGGGCATCATTAGCAAATACACCAACGTATTTTTACAGTCTATGATTAATATTAAATGTATCACACAAGAATGTCTAAAAATATTTATGTCTAAATACTGATATTTATTATGCACTTTCAGAGAAAAAAAAAGGTTCAATGGGGTTCTATAGATGTCACGGCACACACGAAGACAAACAGGGTAGGTCCAATTGCAGGTATTTATTGGGGTAATCCAAAGCGTAAATCCAGAAACAGGCAAGGGTCAAAATCCATGATAACAGTCCGTACACAAAACAAGAAAAACACAACGAAAACCAAAACAGAGAAACCAGGAACGTTCGTGAAGACACCATAACAAGGGCAGAGACAAACCAGGTATAAATAGACAGACACTAATGAATAAACACAAAACAGCTGTGTGCAATGAGTGGGATAATGAGTCCAGGAGTGAGTATGGGTAATGTAGTCCAAGGGGTGAAAACAAGAGTCCGGAATGGAGTGCCCTCTAGTGGCTGACTAGGGCACTCTCACTAGTGATCATGACATTACCCCTCCTCAAAGGAGCGGCTACCAGACGCTCCACCAGACAACAAAAACAAAAAACACAAAAACTCAGGAGGGAGGTGGACAGGAGGAGGATCAGGGGGAGGGATGGTGGGCCAGGACCAGAGCCCCCAACCAAAGACCAGGGGGGAGCCGGTGGAACAGACCACGGGGGCTCTAAGAGGGTCGGGGTCCTGGCTGAATGCCAGGGCGGCACTGGAGGAACTGACCAGGCGGGTTCCCTGGGGTCTGGAGTCCTGGCTGGTTGCCAGGGCGGCGCTGGAGGAACTGACCAGGCGGGTTCCAGCGGTTCCAACGGCCGGGGCAGTGGCAGCAGGGCAGGAAGCCTAGACGACGGCGGCGGCAGGGCAGATATCCTGGGCGGCGGCGGTGGCGGCAGGGCTGGCGGCCTGGGCGGCGGTGGCGGCAGGGCTGGCGACCTGGGCGGCGGTGGCGGTGGCGGCAGGGCTGGCGACCTGGGCGGCGGCGGGGCTGGCGGCAGGGCTGGCAGCCTGGGCGGCGGCGGCGGCGGCGGGGCTGGCGGCCCGGGCGGCGGCAGCAGGGCAGAAGGCTTGGATGACAGCGGCAGTACAGAAGATCTGGGCGATGGCGGCAGGGCAGACCAAGGTTGCTCTGTGGCCGTGTCAGGGAGAGCGGGCAGCTCGGGGACGACCTCCGTGGTCGCATCAGGAAGAGCGGACAGCTCGGTGATGGCAGCAGGCTCGGGCTGCTCAGGCGGCAGGGCAAGGCGCTTCGGTGGCGCCGGCAGTCCACGGGGCGTCTCTGGCGCCGGCAGGGCAGGGGGGTGCTGTGGCGCCGGATGGCAAGGGCGATCGGTGGCGCCGGCAGGGCAAGGCGCTTCGGTGGCGCCGGCAGGGCAAGGCGCTCGGTGGCGCCGGCAGGGCAAGGCGCTTCGGTGGCGCCGGCAGGGCAAGGCGCTTCGGTGGCGCCGGCAGGGCAAGGCGCTGCGGTGGCGCCGGCTGGGCAAGGCGCCGGTGGCGCCGGCAGGGCAAGGCGCTTCGGTGGCGCCGGCAGGGCAAGGCGCTTCGGTCGCGCCGGCAGGGCAAGGCGCTTCGGTGGCGCCGGCAGGGCAAGGCGCTTCGGTGGCGCCGGCAGGGCAAGGCGCTTCGGTGGCGCCGGCAGGGCAAGGCGCTTCGGTGGCGCCGGCAGGGCAAGGCGCTTCGGTGGCGCCGGCAGGGCAAGGCGCTTCGGTGGCGCCGGCAGGGCAAGGCGTCTCGGTGGCGCCGGCAGGGCAAGGCGCTCGGTGGCGCCGGCAGGGCAAGGCGCTTCGGTGGCGCCGGCAGGGCAAGGCGCTTCGGTAACCCACGAACAACCACCAAAGTGGTCTCCAGGCCTTGTAGGACGGAGGAAGCCCTTTTCCTCCTTCTCCTCCGCTTATGAGGGTGTGGCGGTGGCTCACCCAAAGTGGACTCACTGGCTGGAGCGGGCTCACTGGCTGGAGCGGGCTCACTGGCTGGAGCGGGCTCACTGGCTGGAGCGGGCTCACTGGCTGGAGCGGGCTCACTGGCTGGAGCGGGCTCACTGGCTGGAGCGGGCTCACTGGCTGGAGCGGGCTCACTGGCTGGAGCGGGCTCACTGGCTGGAGCGGACTCACTGGCTGGAGCGGGCTCACTGGCTGGAGCGGACTCACTGGCTGGAGCGGACTCACTGACTGAAGCGGGCTCTGGAGTGGATTCACTGACTGAAGCGGGCTCTGGAGTGGATTCACTGACTGGAGCGGGCTCTGGAGTGGACTCACTGACTGGAGCGGATTCTGGAGTGGACTCACTGACTGGAACGGACTCACTGACTGGAACGAACTCACTGACTGGAACGAACTCACTGACTGGAACGGACTCACTGACTGGAACGGACTCACTGACTGGAACGGACTCACTGACTGGAACGGACTCACTGACTGGAACGGACTCAATGACTGGAACGGACTCAATGACTGGAACGGACTCAATGACTGGAACGGACTCAATGACTGGAGTGGGCTCTGGAGTGGACTCACTGAACGGAGCGGACTCTGGAGTGGACTCACTGACTGGAGCGGACTCTGGAGTGGACTCACTGACTGGAACGGGCTCTGTAGTGGACTCACTGGCTGGAGCGGACTCCGGGAAGGCTTCCAGGCCTTGAGGGATGACGGAAGCCTTCCTCCTCCTCTTCCTCCTCTTACGTGAGTGCAGCACTGAACCTGTGCCCACCTCCTCTGTAGACTCTGGAGCGAACTCACGGGCTAGAGCAGGCTCTGGGGCGGGCTCACGGGCAAGAGCGGCTCTGGCTGAGCATGAGTTGGCCCACGGTTTCTGCGGGAGAGATAATGGGTAAAACCCCAAAAATCCAGGGTCTGGAGCCCCTCCAACTCACACTGGGGCAGAGGGTCATCAAGGCATACATTAAAAACCCCTTTTAACGCCTCATCATTATACCGCAGCCCTCTTGAAAATGTCCAGAAAAACTGGGCAAAACACCCTATCTCTCTCCCCTCCTGTCGCAGAGCCAGCACCGCCCGAACAAGAGCCATCCGCTCCCCTCACCGTGGCTGGAGGAGTGATCCAAATCCCCATCCTGCTGGATCCTAAAGTGTTGGTGTCTTCTGTCACGGCACACACGAAGACAAACAGGGTAGGTCCAATTGCAGGTATTTATTGGGGTAATCCAAAGCGTAAATCCAGAAACAGGCAAGGGTCAAAATCCATGATAACAGTCCGTACACAAAACAAGAAAAACACAACGAAAACCAAAACAGAGAAACCAGGAACGTTCGTGAAGACACCATAACAAGGGCAGAGACAAACCAGGTATAAATAGACAGACACTAATGAATAAACACAAAACAGCTGTGTGCAATGAGTGGGATAATGAGTCCAGGAGTGAGTATGGGTAATGTAGTCCAAGGGGTGAAAACAAGAGTCCGGAATGGAGTGCCCTCTAGTGGCTGACTAGGGCACTCTCACTAGTGATCATGACAATAGAATTTAAATTTTAAAGAACACTTTATACCAGAAGGTTTGCATTGACGTCACTTTCCCGCCGAAAGCGCGCTCCCTCAGCTGGACTGAGTGGCAAAAGAAGCTGCTGCGTGACTGGATTTAATAGAGGAAACTGCGAAAACGCGAGTAAAACTGACGAATTACACTAAAAGTTGGAATTTAATGTGTTCCTTACAAATTGTGAAATAAACATAATCCATGGATATTGCATGCAGCCAGGAGTGGTGTTTCCTGACATTTATATGTGCCTGATTTCGACACCGGGGAAATACATAAAGCAAATCTGCCTGTGAATATTTTAAATAACTACAATTTAGGCAGGTTTAAATCCGCGTTATCACTTATATCAATGTTATATCGTCATATTGTCCAGCCTTAAAACATATATAGTTTTATAGTATAGTTTTTGTCAGTGTTGTTTATTTAAAAACACCCAATTATGCAGAATATAAGATGGAAAATATATCTAATTGATGAGTTGTCAATAACAATACAATAGGTATGATTTTACCTCAAAATCCAACAATTTGACACAAAATGATTAAATCCATGTTTATCTGCTAGAGTGAAGTTGTTTCTGTGAATTACAGTGATTCATTTGCTTCTTTTTTCTATAGCTTTCGGCCGTCTTAAATATATACCTCAGGGTTTGTGTCAAAGCTATTTTTACAGTCAATCACAAAGCTCACGTTTTGGATGTGTTTTGTGTGTTCTCCGCGACATTTACGCTGAAAACCAATGCTGCCGCTCAGTCTTTTGCCACTCAGTGGACGTGACAGCAGTCGTAACGGTCGACGGTGACGTCACGTGCATAGAAATGTCTTAAATAATAGCATTTAGGCTAGCTTTCTTTTTTTAACGGGTTATTTCAATTAGAGATAAAGTAAGTTTGCAACTTCTGTTTAATTCATGAAATTAAAAAATAAAAAAATAAAAAATAATTAATTAATTAAATCCATATCCATAAAAGGATCCCATGATGGGCCAAACCCATATGAAGTGCCTGAATGGCACGGTAGAACTGAATGCTCCATTTGACCTAAAACCGTTCATGGTCATCCATTGATGTTTTTCAGATTTTCTTTTTCATTCTCTCCATGATTCTTTGTAGCCTTTAGCCACTGCCTATGCTGGACTGAAAGTAACACTTTGAATTCTTGCACCCAGGAACAATAAAAGTCAACACCATTATAACTAAAAGTTTTCTAATAAGTATTTCCTACTAAAGCAAGGCGGTATTTGACTCTGGTAAGCATATAGCAGACTGGTGGGAGTGGCATTGGTCGGCAACATGCCCAGTGCTACTGTATAGGCAGCTTAGTTTTATTGAAAGTCCATTTTGACAGCGGTGAAGGACCCCTTTAAGAGTGTGGGTTGTCAGTACAGTCTACAATGTGCTATTTTACTTGTCACATCATAAACCGTATATTAAACATCTCGTTAGACTGCATTGATCTAGTAAATTTCTTCCGGCAGATTAGGGCTGTTTCCTATTTTCTGTATGGCCAATTAAAAAAAGAAATTAAGAATATTAGATTGAAGTCTATATAAAGAAATACAAAGTGTTTCATTTTAAGCAGCCTATACTTGTTCTTTGTGATGTCCTTTTTGCATTCATTTCACACTGTATTATTGGACACGTTTCTTTTAGAATGAGTAACTCAGTAGTCACAGATTGAGGTTTAATCAGGACCATGGGTTCGTATTTGATTCATAAACAATAAGCATTTGTTTCAAACAAAGCATGTTAATTTGGAGAAGGGAGGAAGTTCAGTTCAGGAGATAGCCAGCAGCACTATTATTGTCCGAGGGAGGATGGTCAGCAGACTACTCTAATAATATTGTCTCCTGGATATTATCTTGATTGTTATGTAGTTGCTAGATGGATCATCTGTTTACGTCTGTGTAAGCTGGCACACTCATATCAGTCTTTCATAATGAGATACAGCATCTTACAGAGAGGCTTCAGGATGCACACCAGGCTGGTGATCACCAGCAATACAGTTAAGATGGGTTTCTCTGTAGGCCGTGTCTCCTGAGGACAGGGCTTTTCAAGATGAAAATGAACTGACAACTAAAGATGCACTGACCCTGCTGTAAATTCATATCCGTTTTGAAGACCATGCTCCCTGTTGCAGTTTATTACAAATGACATGTCTGTTTAAACTTGTTGTATCATTCCTGTTGTGAAGCACCTTTTGAACTGTTTTTTTGAACTATTCAAAAAAATGAAAATGGTCATGATACATTTTTAACCCTAAAATGCATAAAGGGGAAGCAAATTGAACTGGAATTCTGTGATTTTTAAAATATTTATGAAATTTATTTATTTGACATTTCATGAAGTCTTTACAAAACTTGTTTCTGACCCTCATCAATGTCATTTTCATATTTTTCTAAAAAATAATAATTTTTGTTTCACTACCCCAAGAATGCATAAAGCGGGTCAAACTGACCCATATTTATTTCCTATGGAATTTTAAGTCAACACAGTATTTTTGGATATATTTTTTGTCAATAATATTTATTTTGTTGAAACTTTATGGATTACTTAAAAATCTGTTGACTTTTTTGCACCAACCCTGTTGAATATGCATATCTCCCATCTATATGTGAAAAGCATGTGAAATGAGTATATCTGAATTCACAGTCATTATTCTTTCTACTATTCATACTTTATTCATACTATACACATGCATACTTTTTAAACAGTCACAAATTTCTCAAATGTAGAACCTTCAGACAGTATGATTTCAGATGCAGAAAAATGCTACAGGAAAGGACAGCCGAAGGCCCCAAAAAAGCAAGAGGTGCAAACTCTTATCTTATGTGAAAAGTTCTGTCTCTGTCTGCTATCATTAACACATGTTTTGTGAAAAATGTGGGGGGTGAAAGTTCAGACAAATCAAAATCAAAACTAGAGTTTGTTAGAAAAACTGCTTTTTAAAGGAACACTCCACTTTTTTTGAAAATAGGCTAATTTTCCAACTGCCCTAGAGTTAAACAGTTGAGTTTTACCGTTTTTAAATCCATTCAGCCGATCTCCGGTTCTGGCGGTACCACTTTTAGCATAGCTTAGCATAGTTCATTGAATCTGATTAGACCGTTAGCATCGCGCTTAAAAATGACCAAAGAGTTTTGATATGTTTCATATTTAAAACTTGACTCTTCTGTAGTTAAATCGTGTACTAAGACCAACGGAAAATGAAAAGTTGTGATTTTCTAGGCTGATATGGCTAGGAACTATACTCTCATTCAGGCGTAATAATCAAGGAACTTTGCTGCCGTTCCATGGCTGCAGCAGTGCAATGATATTACGCAGCGCCCGTGAGCCCCTGCTTGCACAGGGAACGTGCCTTGCAACCATGGAGACGTTTGTGAGAGACGCTGCGTAATATTATTGCGCCTGCTGCAGCCATGATACGGCAGCAAAGTTCCTTGATTATTACGCCGGAATGAGAGTATAGTTCCTAGCCATATCAGCCTAGAAAATCGCCACTTTTCATTTTCTGTCGGTCTTAGTACACGATTTAACTACAGAAGAGTCAAGTTTTAAATAGGAAAAATATCAAAACTCTTTGGTCATTTTTAAGCGCAATGCTAACGGTCTAATCAGATTCAATGAACTATGCTAAGCTATGCTAAAAGTTGTACCGCCAGAACCGGAGATCGGCTGAATGGATTTGAAAACGGTAAAACTCAACTGTTTACCTCTAGGGGAGTTGGAAAATGAGCCTATTTTCAAAAAAAGTGGAGTGTTCCTTTAAAGGGTACCTATTATACCCCTTTTCACAAGATGTAATATAAGCGGTTGCTCAACAACAACAAAGCTGGAGAATCTCACGCAGCCAAATGAGGATTGTCAGTAACGTGTTCAGCCTTACATTGTTCAAACCGGAGTCAGACACTGATGGAGAGACTCAGGAAGAAGTAGAATGCAACTGGATGTTAAATTTATGTAGTTGCTGTTGAGTTGATTCAACTCATCGACTAGCATGTGCCGTCATGTTAATCTTTTGTGCAAAACCCGTATTGTTTCCCCATTTTCATACTAGTGGACCTGTTTGCCAAACAGAGCCATGCAGGCTAATGTTTATGATTGCTTTCAAATGTTGTGAATGGTCTAATATTTTTTCCAAAATATTGCTTGGACAGAAACGTTCCTTTTTTAGCAATTGAGCTTGCCTGTGTCAACTTGCAGGGTATCCAAGCTAACGAGACTCTAAATAGTGTTCTGCACTCATCTATGCGGCTAACAACATAACAGTTAGCATGCTTTGCTCGAAATTTTGCCATGGACTTAGAACTAGTACAACGTTTTTGCTTGCAAAAACAAAAAATGATGCCGCCATTGGTGGAAACATGCAGATTAATATTATAATAAGATCCCATCACTAGGGGAGTGAAATCTGAGCGGCTCGTTTTTTCACATTCTTACAGAGAAAGGCCAAAACAAAGTTATTATATATATATATATATA
Source organism: Chanodichthys erythropterus (assembly GCF_024489055.1). Taxonomy (NCBI): domain Eukaryota; kingdom Metazoa; phylum Chordata; class Actinopteri; order Cypriniformes; family Xenocyprididae; genus Chanodichthys; species Chanodichthys erythropterus. The sequence continues at coordinate 26,294,512 of NC_090235.1, forward strand.
TATATATATATATATATATATATATATATATATAAAGGAAAGTGGACAAATAAGTATTTCCATAAAAGAGTAGGCTTTCAAAAATATTTGAGTATAGGCAGTTAGTCATTATAACACATATTGTTCATTGTTAGCTGTGACTTTAAAATTCATTATTTTACATAATGTGACTTTAAAATTCATTTTATGCATTTTCCCACCAATAGGCTATAATAAAATACGACATTGCACATTAAAATATGATGTATACATTATTGTGAAGATAATGAATATATATATATTTTTAGGCTAATTTTATTGTTTAGTCTGTTATGATTAATGCTTTTGTTTTTCAGTCCTCTTTAGAAGCCTCAAATTGGTTGTGCTAGGACTAGTGACTCATCTTGCACATTGCAATAACAATGATATAGGATTAATAAATAAAAGCAAAGATTTATTTGTGGTCAGCAGTATGAACCTCATGTTGGCAGTGCAAGCAGCTCATTCCTGGTGAATTGTAAACTTTCACATTGCTGTATGCAAAAAAAAAAAGAATCCATACAGAATAGCAGTCCTGCGAAATCTAACAAACGTAAACAAACTTGACAAAAAGTAAGCACACATTTTATATTTCACATACACTCCCAAATATTTGCTCATAAGGACTTGCAAAATCTTTTTACATGTCATTAAAGATAGTAAACATATGGAAGTCTCTTCTGGCATCCACTTCCTGCATCCACATGGGACTGTCGCTGCGGGTGAGAGGTCAATTGTTGACTTCCATATATCCAGTATTATTATGCTGCGGCATCCCAGGACAATGTGACCCTCCTCGGATCACCTTCATTAGCTAGTTGAAGCGCCTCGGAGTGCAAGTGAGCGCACGGGAGGGCCAGGATTACACCCAGGGTGTGCACCGACCGCTCTCCAGCCGCACCATCTCCAACTCCGGCTGCAGTTTGACGGTAGTGCGGGGAGGTAAGGCGGATAACTGCGTGTAGGGCATATAGCTATTCATGCTAGCGGCAATACAGTTACTTTAGCGCTCTGTGCATCAAAGCTGTGCTACTATGAAGGCATCTCCCACCCGCAGGCTTAACAAGTGAAATTGCGAGACGCGAATCCGTTAGAAAAACTAAACCAGCGACTTTTTTTGTTGTAGTGCATGACTTTTATGTGTTGTCTGCGAGAAGTAAAAGCCGTGCCCAAGTCAATGGGTTCAGCTGCAAGTGTGAAAACAAAGGCGAAGATAATTCATTCTAGTATGCAGTTGCACAGCAGCGCGTGCCCGCTGGGGCTAGCCAGTTAGCGTGAGCCTGACACAAAATAAAGTCATGATTATTACAGACGTGCATTAGCTGTTATTGAAGGTCGTTATTAAAGCAGACGGTAGCCGAGTTGTTTGTATCGTTACTCTAGCATGAATAACCGACACATGCTGAAGGGCTGTTAGCAGTTATTGTGATGTTTTGACAGCCCCCCTTGTCCCCTGCGGGTGACTCCTCGACCATGCGACAGTGGTGCCTTCCTGCTGTGGCTCCACGCGCCGAACCGCTCCCAACGGGCCGATTATCACCTCAAATCTCAGGTAGGACAACAAATAAGAAGTGAAACATTTTTTATGAAGTTACTCTAGCTAGATTTGCATTCCCTGAAGGAATGTCAGTGTTTGCAAGGTTGCAAAAGAATTGAATTTTAAAGTACAAGGATAGATATATAATCTAAAATAATAACTAGATGTGTCCAGTGTAGACTGTATGACTATTTATTCTGTGGAACATAAAAGGTACATTTTTAAAGATCCTGCTCACTATTTTCCACATAATAGGGCTGGTCAGGCTACATAAATGATAAAAAAGTACAATAAAAGTATAAGTAAAGTGTTCTGTATGACTTGTGTGATATATTCAAAGACTTATGGAATAGCTTTGTGTAATTCAGTTCACGTTTATTTTTTGTAGTGCTTTTTACAATACATATACACTGTGTGCAGAATTATTAGGCAAGTATTGATGTGGATTGGAATTGGTAAAATGTGCTTGGAAAAAAAATATGATCAGAAAATCAACTTGCCTAATAATTCTGCACACAGTGTAGTTTAAAAGTGTAAGGAACATACTAAGTTTGAAGTAAAAAAAGTCCTTATTTTTAAGCTGTTTTTCTTGTTTTTTTCTATGCAAAAATGACCGCAAGCCTCTTCTCCATTCATAATGCGCTCTGTTTGAGCCTTCCAACCAGCATGGCATGAGTTTAGGGGCGGGACATCTGTTTTGCTGACCAATGGCAGATTTTTGCTATTCTATAATGTCCACCCACATTTCAGGTGCTTTAAATATGGTGCCGAAAGTATTTTTCATATTAATTTTTTTCTGGACGTTCACCTTCCTATCCTTAAGCCATTGTGTTGTTGTTTTGGTGGTATGTTTAGGATCATTGTCGTGTTGGAAGGTGAATGGATATTTGGTGAAAAGCAAACACAGGCCACCTCCCGAAAAAACACCATACCTACTGTGAAGTATGGTGGTGGCAGTATGTTGTGGGGGTGTTGCGATTGGTCAGGATTGAAGGGAAAATGGCCACTGCCAAGTATATCCAAATTCTTGAGGAAAACCTGCATCCCTCTGCTAGACAGCTGAAGGTGGGAAAGTTATTCACCTTCCATCATGACAATGATCCTAAACATACCGCCAAAAGAACAACGCAATGGCTTAAGGATAGGAAGGTGAATGTCCTTGAGTGTCCAAATCAAAGCCATGACTTATAGGATTAGTTCACTTCAGAATGAAAATTTCCTGATAATCTACTCATCCCCATGTCATCCAAGATGTTTATGTCTTTCTTTCTTGATTAAAAAAAAAATAATGGTATTTGAGGAAAACATTCCAGGATTTTTCTCCATATAGTGGACTTCACTGAGGTACAATGGGTTGAAGGTCCAAACTGTAGTTTAAATGCAGCTTCAAAGGGCTCTAAACAATCCCAGCCGAGGAATATGGTTCTTATCTAGCAAAACCATCTGCCATTTTTTTATTTTTTTTTTTTAAATAAAAATGTATATACATTTTAACCACAAATGCTCATTGCACTAGCTCTGCAATGCGCCACGCTTTACATAATCACGTTGGAAAGGTCACGTGTGACGTAGGCGGAAGTACCAAGCAAGTGTCTACAAAGCGAATGTGCAAAGACTAAGTCAAACGGCCTTTACAAAAAAAAGGTAAAACAACAATGTAGGACGATTTTGGAGTTGGAGGAGAAAATAAGATGGCGGTACTTTCGCCTACGTAATGCCTAGCGCATCGCAGAGCAATGCAAGACAAGCATTTGTGTATATAAATTCAATATTTTACTTTTTTTTTTTTTTTTTTTTTTTTTTAGAAAATGACCGATTGTTTCGCTAGATAGGAATCTTATTCCTCGGATGTAGAAACCTTTGAAGCGGCATTTGGACCTTGAACCTGAAGTCCACTATATGGAGAAAAATCCTGGAATATTTCCCTCAAAAACCTTAATTTCTTTTTGACTGAAGAAAGAAAGACAGAAACATAGATGACATGGGGGTGAGTAAATAATCAGGAAATTTTCATTCTGAAGTGAACTAATCCTTTAAGTCCTAATCTATCGAACTTGAGCAATTATGCAAGGAAGAATGGGCAAATATTCCCCAATCTTGGTGTGCAAAGCTAGTACAGCCATATCCAAAAAGATTAATGGCTGTAATTAAAGCATAAGATTGCTCTACGAAGTATTAATTCAGGGGAATGATGACTTTTCCAACCCTATTATTAATTTTCAGAACTGTTGCTTTTTTCTTTTCATTTTTTGTTGTAAGGCAAAATTTTGTAAATAAAGCTAGAAAAGGTTTGGTAATGGAAGGGGTTTGATTTCAGGCTGTACAACAAAGTAACTATTTCAAAGGGGTATGATGATTTTCTATAGGCGCTGTAGTTTTTCACTAGATATTCTGCTGTTAAACTCGATTCTTTAAAAACGAACTTCAAATAAAGCGAGCAGCTGGCTTCAACAAAATTATACACCATTGATTTAACAACATTGTAGTTTGCAGTAAGGTTTTTCCCTTTGGAAAGAATGAATGAAGTTTTACTTCCAGAACTGTTGCTGTTCTTTGTGGTGCAGAAACTACACACTTCTCATTTAAAGAAGAATGAATAACCTGTAGAAATGGGTGAAGTTTAGTATAAATATCAACAAAATGTAATTTGCTTTATTTTTTGCCTTTTCTTCTCCCACAGATGCCAGAATGGAGTGTTGCGATGTGGAGCCGCGCTATACCATTGAACAGATCGACCTGCTCCAGCGTTTAAGGCTGTCAGGGATGACCAAACCTCAGATCATTCAAGCCCTCGAGTCTTTAGAGAGGCTCGATCCAGACCATCGTACCCCATGCTGCAACAATCACTCAGCCCCACCCAGTGCCCCTACCTCCGCAGCCCCTGCTGCCCCCTCGTCCTCCTCCTCTTCCTCCTCTTCTCTTACCTCAGCCACCACACAGACCCCCGTCATGGATGCTGCATTATCACCTAGCAACAGCTACGATGCCTCGCCTCCACCCCTGTACCCACCCAGCGGAGTTCAGAGGTCGTTTAGTTACGACTTGGCAGAAGAGGACTGGGATCTGGAGGAGAAGGTGGAGGAATACATGAGGTAACTTTATGAGTGTACTATATCAGCTGCTTCTGTGGGATTCTCTTCTCTGGTCTACTGAGAGGTAGAGATTAATATAACAGCTGATAATGACAGTGAACGTCCCTGAGCAACAGTGTAATTTTCAGAGAACAAGAGCCCTTTCTGAATCAGGTCAGGTGGACAGTTGGTTCAGATGGATACTTTTTGTAGCTTTTCTTGGAACTGCTTTGGATCTGTCACATATGTTCCCCATTTAATCATATATTTTGCAAAACCTAACGTTTTTAATACTTAATGAAATTTGAAACTTAATATTTTGACTCTTTGTCAAAGTAATGCTTGTCTTTGTTTGGACTCTAGGAGAGACAGTAACCTTGTGAAAGAAGAGATAAAAGCTTTTCTCAATAACAGAAGAATCTCGCAGGCAATTGTTGGACAAGTCACAGGTACTCTGAATGCTTTCCGTCTTGCAATGGGAAAAAAATGTATGAAACATGCTTTTTTTTTTATATACCCATCAGAGAATGGGTATTTTTTACATATAAAACCATTTAACCTATATTAGTTTACTGCATATTCACAAAGTATTAAGTATTTCCTATGCTGAAGAGAAAAAAAAAAAAAATATATATATATATATATATATATATATATAATTTTTTTTTTTTTTTTAATTTACTGGCACATCAAGAACGTCAGACAAAGAAAATCTAGGCCAACCACAGCTTTGATAACCAAAACGTTGACATGGTGGAAAAAATCAGCAAGCATGTGAAACTGATAATATCTTGCTGGAAAGAGGTCACAGCTGATGAGACAAGTACATAGAGAAATTCAGATGGATATCAAAAATAACTGCAAAACAAACTCACTCAAAGTCTGTGGAATTGATTACAAGTTCAGTTTGCATGTTTATTCCTTAGTTAATAAATGTCCCATTACGTTACACAGATTATACTATACAGTGAAAGATCAACACTGGCTATCATAAAATACATAAAATGCAAATAGTATCTGCCAATATAAAGTATAAATACATCTAATTACTTACTCTTATTGCAAAGAACTGATACTTTTATATGGTGTAAAAAGCATCTATCGTTATTTGCGCTTAGTGCAAATAGCTGCTGCCTTAACAATTTTATTGAAACAATATTTTAAAAATGGCTGGAACCTGTATATTACTGTAAAATCACACCAGTTGAATGAAGCAGTGTTATTTTAATAGTATTTATATACTATTATAGTTTTTTTTTTTATTTTTAGTTATTTTATTATATGCTTTTGTCATTGTTTGGTAATAAGATTGCAATAAGATTTCATTTGTTCATTTACTTCATCAGTTAACATGAACTAACAATAAAAAAATGTTAGAATTTATTAATCATATTAAATGTTAATTTCAACATTTAATAATACATAATTAAAATCAAAAGTTGTATCTGTTAATATTATGTAATGGGCCTGAGCAACACAATGAACAATTGTATTTTTATTAACTAACATTAAAATATATCAATAAATGCTGTAACAAATAAATTGCTCATAGTTAAAGGTGCCCTAGAATTAAAAATTGAATTTATCTTGGCATAGTTGAATAACAAGAGTTCAGTACATGGAAATGACATACAGTGAGTCTCAAACTCCATTGTTTCCTCCTTCTTATATAAATCTCATTTGTTTAAAAGACCTCCGAAGAACATGCGAATCTCAACATAAAACCGACTGTTACGTAACAGTCGGGATCATTAATATGTATGACCCCAATATTTGCATATGCCAGCTCATGTTCAAGGCATTAGACAAGGGCAGCCAGTATTAACATCTGGATCTGTGCACAGCTGAATCATCAGACTAGGTAAGCAAGCAAGGACAACAGCGAAAAATGGCAGATGGAGCAATAATAACTGACATGATCTATGGTATCATGATATTTTTAGTGATATTTGTAAATTGTCTTTCTAAATGTTTCGTTAGCATGTTGCTAATGTACTGTTAAATGTGGTTAAAGTTAGCATTGTTCCTTTCTGTATTCACGGAGACAAGACTGTCGTCATTTTCATTTTTTAAACACTTGCAGTCTGTATAATTCATAAACACAACTTCATTCTTTATAAATCTCTCCAACAGTGTGTAATGTTAGCTTTAGCCACGGAGCACTATCAAACTCATTCAGAATCAAATGTAAACATCCAAATAAATACCATACTTACGCGATTAGACATGTTGCATGAGGAACACTTTGTAAAGATCCATTTTGAGGGTTATATTAGCTGTGTGAACTTTGTTTATGCTGTTTAAGGCAAGCGCGAGCTCCGTGGGAAAGTGAATAAAAAGTGAGCATTTAAAGGGGCCGCAGCCTAAATCGGCTCATATTTAATGATGACCCAAAATAGGCAGTTAAAAATTTTTTTAAAAAAATCTATGGGGTATTTTGAGCTGAAACTTCACAGACACATTCAGGGGACACATTAGACTTATATTACATCTTTTAAAAAGACGTTCTACGGCACCTTTAATGTATTAACTAACATTAACTAATGGGACCTTACATGAAAGTGTTGACTTTCTTTAAATATTACTATTTAGATTTATTTATTTTTTTTCAAGTTTTAGTTCAGTTTTACTCTTTATTTATTTCCAGCTAGTAATTTTAGTGATTCAACTTAAACTTATTTCAGTTAGTTGCCAAAGGAACATAAGTTTTTCATCTAATATTTATATTTTATTTCAGCTTTATTTACAAAAATGTTTTGAATATTTTTAGTTTTATTTAACCCTAGCATGAAGTTAGTGTCACTGATCACTTTTCATATTTGGTTTTATTCTGGTGTGTTATACCTTTCCTGTAATTTCTGTCACTGTTTTCCTTTTAATGACTGTGTGAAATTCTGCAGGTATCAGTCAGAGTTACATCTCCCAGTGGCTTCTGCAGCAGGGGCTGGAGATGAGCGACTCCAAACGCAGGGCGTTCTATCGCTGGTACCTGCTGGAGCGCAACAGCCCAGGTGAGTTGTGGTTCCTCAGCAGGGAGATGACATACCAAAAACAAGGGTGTGGCCTGAATTTTAGGCTTGCGGCTGGCTTATGTTCAGTTTTTATTTTATTTATTTATTTAATTTTTTGGTCTTCACTTTCCATTCTGCCATATCTTCCCTATATAGTTTGCATGGTCCTTGAAGGCTTTACATTGAAAATTCAGTGTTTGATAAAGACAATATATTGGAAGGACATGCCATTTCGCTGCACCAAATTGAAATTCAATCAACTAGTGTCATTTCCCATCAGTTATGTGCTTAGGGTAATGCTGTTCTTGGCACATTTAAGAAGTGTAGGTTGTTGCAGTCAGAAATGAGCTTTAAGGCCTTTTAGGCTGTAACACCGCCAACATTCGCATCATCTCGCATTTATAATATAGAGAACGTGTTGATGCTTGAAAGAGCTAATTAAGTAATGTGGAGCCCTCCAGGACCATTTCTACTCTCCATCTCCCAGGTTAGACCCTCTTCTGTAGCTCTCAGTCCTGATCCTGGGTTTGTCAAATGCTGGTTTTCATGTCCTTTTTGCACTGAAGTGCAATTAACACCCGACCCTACTAACAGAGCCCTGAGCATGACGCTTTTACATTCTCTACAGCGCTAGAGGATTGAGCATGGCTCCAAGAACCTAATCACTTTGAATGTCTATTAACGCTGCTATCTACAAATAATTATTACTTACTTTATCTACAAGGATTTTCATTGAGCACTATGTTAATAGTCGTCACCATTAATTGCAAGCTTTCCGCCTCTCGAAGGGACCCTAGTTAACACCGTTTTCTGATTGCCCAAATGGGTTAAAGGAATCAGATGGAGTGAAAACCAGCATGCTCAGGTCCCCAGGAGCAGGACTGACACTCCCTGGAATAGGCAGAGAGAACTGCTGATGCACCTCCTCCCCTGGTACTCTGCTCACCAAGCCCAGTCAGGTAACGTCCATTCAGCAGGGAAACATAGCTTGAAGGGATAGTTCACCCAAAAATGAAAATTTTGTCATTTACTCACACTCATGTCCACGCCTGTATGAGTTTCTTTCTTCAGTTTAACACAAAAGAAGATATTTTGAAGAATGTTAATCAAACAGGTGACCGTAGCCATTGACTTCCATACTAGGGAAAAAAAAAACATTGGCTAACGTCAACTGTCTGGTTACCAACATTCTTCAAAATATCTTCTTTTGTGTTCAACAGAAGAAAGAAACTCATACAGGTTTGGAACAACATGAGGGTGGGTAAATGATGACAGAATGTTCATTTTTGGGTGAACTATCCCTTTAAGTTTACTTCAATAAATGGTTTGGAAATATAATATTTGTTCTCTTTGAGTCTTAAATCATCTTTTTACTATCTTTAACAAACAATACACCATGGAAGTCATTCATTTCCAATGAAGAGTAGCACAGGAGCTGTATAGTTTTGATCATATGCGTATATGCAATTTTTTTTATCTAATTTGAACTTTGAATGCTTTAAATTTAGTTGATTCACCCTAGATATGCTACTATGCTTCAGTGTTATTTTAGTATCATTAAGATACTATTATAGTTTTTATTAAAATATTTAATTAGTTTTTTTTTTTTTTTTAATGTTCCAATTTCATTTTAATTTTAGTTAATATTTTAGTAATTCTGTTCTATGTTTTTGACATTTTTATTAGTTTTTTAAAAAATGTCTATATAGTTTTTATTAATTTTTTATTTCAGTTTAGCTACTATTTAGTATGGAAGAGGATTAGGGCCAAGCAATAATAAAAAAAATAAAACCATCTCGAGTTGTTAAATTTCGAGAAAAAAGTCGAAATAAAACTGAGAATAAACTCGTTAAATTACGAGAACAAATTCGTTAAATTTCGAGAAAAAAGTCGATAAAATCTTGAGAATAAAGTCATAATTTAATGAGTTTATTCTCAACATTTTATCTCGACTTTTTTCTTGAAATTTAACGACATTTTTCTCATAATTTAACAATTTTTTTCTCGTAATTTAATGACTTTATTCTCAATATTTTATCTCGTAATGAGTTTTTTTCTCGTAATTTAATGAGTTTATTCTCAACATTTTATCTCGACTTTTTTCTTGAAATTTATCGAGTGTTTTCTCGAAATTTAACAACTTTAATCTCGAGATGGTTTTATTTTTTTATTATTGCTTTGCTCTAATCCTCTTCTGTAATTTAGTAACTATTTTAGTAAACAAATAAATTAAGAATTGTTTTAATTGCCCTTGGAAACTAGCTGAAATAAAATAAATAAATACACTTTATTTTATTTCAGGTTTTTTTTTTTTTATGGTTTTGGTTTTAGTTTACAATAATAACCCTGACATGCTTTTCTTTCAGACATATTGACGGTCAGTTGCTTTGTGTGGAAATAATCATACACTTTTATTCATAATAACCAATTTGTAAGTTCTGTGCAAATGGCACTAAATACAGCAATTGTATGCGAATGTCGGAAATAGTGGAAAGGCGGCTTTAGAATCTTTAGAAATGCTCTTTAGACTTAAAGGGATAGATCATCAGAAATAACACCCTCATGTCATTCTAAACCTTTATGATTTTCTTTCTTACATGGAGCACAAACTGAGAAATTTAAAAGAGAATTTAACACAATGAAAATAAATGGCGACTAGGGACAGCTATGGCCATGATTCATTTCATTGTGTCAAAAAGAGCAGCATGGACATCCTTCTATAAGTATCTAATTTTGTGTTCTATGAAAGAAAGACAGTCATGCTGTTTTGGAACAACTTTAGGGTGAGTAAGTAATAGAATTTGTATTTTCTGGTGAACCATCCCTTTAATTTATATTTAGCTACATGTGCAGTGAATTCATATTTTACTGTTATTTTGGTTTGTGTGCAATAATGTTCACAACAGGTGCCACATTGTCCATGCGTTCACTGGTTAAAGAGGAGCCCGACTGGAGGTTGGCTGGAAGCCCCGCGGACAGGGCAGCGGTTGGGCCTTTTAGACTGCGTAGAGGTAGTCGCTTCACTTGGAGAAAGGAGTGCCAGTCAATCATGGAGAGGTAAATGACAGAGCATTACTGTCTATGGCACTATTAGGACAGTAATTGTTTTTCAGGGTGACATCTTTAAAAGAATATGCATGGCCCCTTAGAGATAAAACTCACAAAGACACATATATGATGCAGTTAAAGACATTCCTTGCTCTTCTTAATCATGTCTTTTACACATAAGAGACTTTTAAGAGATATTTATTGGATTGATAACCACATAGTACAATGAGTTCACTCTGAGTTTTGACATATTATCAATTAATATATAAAAAAAACAATAACCATCCATCCAAACAGGGTTTTTGATTTACCATAGGAATTCTTAATTTCGTGATGGCACACTGTCGTCATTTTAATTTCATAGTGAGGTATGGTGACAGTGTACCCATAAAAGTGGAACATTGGCTCCATTCACAAGTATTTTTTCACGTAATGTCATTTTGTATAAATGTTGCGAACTAAAGTTGCCTATTTTATTAGTCAGTGTTCTAAAGCCATTACTGTTTCCTATTGATTGAACAATGATCATGATATCCCATGTCGTCTTATGATTCACTCTGCTTGTTCTCACAGTTTCTTTATAGAGAATCAGTATCCTGATGAGGCCAAAAGAGAGGAAATTGCCAATGCCTGTAATGCTGTCATTCAAAAACCTGGTAAGTGATTGCAATCAGTATCTAAGCCACCTCAGAACCAGACCAGTCATAGCCATGCCATCTTTGTTGCAAATGTACCCCTGCCTCACTCAATGCACTGTGAATGCCAATTGAATTTCTTGTATACATGTTGTTTCAGGATGCAAACTGTCAGAGTTTGAACGAGTCACTGCGCTCAAAGTGTACAACTGGTTTGCCAATCGGAGGAAGGAGATGAAAAGACGTGCCAACATAGGTGAGACTGTAAGAATGATTGTCTGACACTTTCTGATTTAAGTGACACAAGCATCAGAAGTTTATCTAGGATGTCTAAAGTTTTAGTTTTTCCCTCCAGTACTCCATGTAGAATATTCCTCACATTAAGCCTCCAAAAACAAAATCACATAGTGCCTGTCTGTGGGCTATCTATATTTGTGTGATTTATGAAGTACCGTTCAAAAGTTTTCATTTAAAGTGGATATGAACTGCATTGTTTTGTTTTATAATGTTTTCTGGGGTGCACTTATAATGTTAATATGCTTTTTACATCAAAAATTGTCATAATTTAGAAATAAAGGGCATTTTTGCTACCCTGATTTTAGCCCTCTTATTTGAACGCTCTATTTTAAAGGGCGTGTCTGCTGTGAGACAGTCTAAACACCCACTGCTATGATTGGCTAACATCTTTCCATTTGAAATAGCCAAGTATTACTCTTTCTTTTAGCATGTTTTTAATATTTCAGCTCTCAAGGATAACTAATTGTGATGAACAGCCGATCACGGACATATTGTTGAGCGCATGAAAGCAGTGATGTCGTCATTGCAACTCAATTTCTGCACACTAATGAATGCTTTCATCGTCACTAACAGTGCAAACGCAATATAACTAAGAGATTTGTTGAAGAAAACGGGAGTTTTGGTTGTTCAGTTGTGCTGCTTAATATTTTTGTGGAAACCGTGATGCATTTTTTTTTTTAGGATTCTTTGATAAATAGAAAGTTCAAAAGAACAGCATTTATTTGAAGTAGAAATATTTTATAACATTGTAAATATTTTTATCAATTTAATGCATCCTTGCTGAATAAAAGTATTAATTTCTTAATAATAAAAAAAAAAACCTGATCCCAAATGTTTGAATGTTAGTGTATAATTACATGACTTGTGGACAGGTAATTGGATGTTGTTGTTGTTGTTGTTGTTGTTGTTGTTGTTGTTGTTTTTTATTGGAAGCATTCTTTTCAGTTTCAGACATTCTTTATTTTTCTTGACAGGAAAGCCTTTGCAGGAGTATGGTTGCGACATACTAAATTTTAAACTGTCATAGTTATCTTTCTTTATACTAAACACACTTTCTCTCTGTTTCATTCAGAGGCTGCCATACTAGAAAGCCATGGGATAGAGGTGCCAAGCCCCAGCTGCCACTCCAACAGCGAAGAGGTTGAGACTCAGGAGTTTGGAGATCAAGTCATGAGTCAACGTTTCTCTGAGCAGGTTAGAGGTTGTTACAGTCCTCAGCGTAAATGAGTACACCCCCTTTGAAAAGTAACATTTTAAACAATATCTCAATGAAAACAAGAACAATTTCCAAAATGTTGACAAGTCTAAGTTTAATATAAGATCTGTTTAACTTATAACATGCAAGTAAGGTTAATAATGTAACTTAGATTACACATTTTTCAGTTTTACTCAAATGGGTGATGCAAAAATGAGTACACCCCACAACAAAAACTACTGCATCTAATACTTTTGTATGGCCTCCATGATTTTTAATGACGGCACCAAGTCTTCTAGGCATGGAATGAACAAGTTGGTGACATTTTGCAACATCTTATCTTTTTCCATTCTTCAAGAATGATGCTGGATTGAGAGTGATGCTCAACTTGTCTCTTCAGAATTCCCCATAAGTGTTTGTTTGATTGGATTCAGATCAGGAGCCACTGAATTACTTTCACTCTTATTCTTCAGAAATCCAACAGCGGCCTTTAGATGTGTATTTAGGATCATTGTCATGATGGAAAAGTGCATGACAACCGAGGGCACGGAGTGATGGTAGCATTTTCTCTTTCAGTATAGAGCAGTACATCTGTGAATTCATGATGCCATCAATGAAATGCAGCTCCCGACACCAGCAGCACTCATGCAGCCCCACATGCATTTTTCATTGTATTCCTCACCTTTGCAACACCATACAGTTTTGAAGCCATCAGTTCCAAAAACATTTATCTTGGTGTCATCACTCCAGAGTATAGAATCCCAGTAGTCTTCATCTTTGTCAGCATGGGCCCTGGCAAACTCTAGGCGGGCTTTTTGTGCCTGAGCTGTCTTTCATGCACGGCACCCATGCATGCCATTCCTCTGCAGTATACACCGTATTGTGTCACAGGAAACAGTCACCCCAGTTTGGCTTCCTACTTCTTTAGATAACTGCAGTGAACTTGCATGCCGATTTTCTTCAACCCTTCTCATCAGAAGATGCTCCTGTCGAGGTGTTAACTTCTGTGGACGACCTGGATGTCTTTGTGAGATGGTTGTAGTTCCATCTTTTTAAGTAAAGCTTTGCTGATCTTCTTGTAGCATTCACCTTTCTGGTGTAAAGAAATTATTTTCTTTCTAAGGTCTTGTGACATTTCAGGTCTAGTGTCATTGCTGACAGCATGAAATGGGTAGGGGTTTTAACACCCTTTTATAGTCAACTGTCTGCTGGACACCTGTGTAATGAATAATTAGATTCACCTGTGGTTGAATTCTTGTTAAATTAGACATTTGTAGTATACAATTTAGCTTTGCTCCAGAGACTTTTAGTGGGGTGTACTCATTTTTGCATCACCCTAATTTGAGTAAAACTGTCAAAAGTTATAAGTTAAACAGATGTTATATAAAACATAGTCTCGTCAACATTTTGGAAATTGTTTTTGTGTTCATTGAGATATTGTTTAAAATGTTACTTTTCAAAGGGGCTGAGCACAGTAAATGCACTACTTGGACTGCTTTTATAGTCAGGATTGTTTGCTTAAATGTGATGGATTTATTTCCAGGAGGATCTCTCCCAGAGAAAAGACATTGAGCCAGAAGGTGTCATGCTACCTCCGGTGGAAGTGGTGTCTCTTCCAAGCCCAACCTCTCAACTCATGGAGCGGAAGCTGGATGAATCGAAAAGAGAGGCTAATGATAACGATTAACCGATGAGCCGAGTCATACTTTTGTTCCAAAGTGGCTTGACATGGTTGTTTTCAGCCAAACACTCTAAATTCTCTGGTGCCTCTAGTGTTAGGGAGGCCACTCTATGTATCTACAGTAATCACGCTTGTAGTAACGGCAATATTTACTCTATATAGTATATTGTGCATTCCAAGACCGTCTTAACGCTTCCCGCGAGAGGGAAAGATGCATAAGGTGCAAACTAGTAACTTTCTCATCACGCCAAAACTGTTTTCTTTCATTTCTCATACAACAGTTTCACTTGGTATTATCTCGAGCGAGCAGTCTAGAGAAAACCTGCAGGACAGGTGTTAAATTTGACAGAAGGGGCGCACTGAACACAGTTTGGAGTCTGTGTGAATTTTAGGAGCTCAACAGTCTCTTAATTGTCATATGCAATAGTTAAAGGACAAGATGGGACATATACACCCCTGATATATACACAAACTCAGGTAGAACCAAACTTGGTAATTGAACAAGATCACAGTTTTCACCATCATGGAAATCAAAGTGTTTCTCACAATAATGGTTAATTGTGTAGAAATGTGACTTATCATGCATACCAAACTGTACATATTGTTTTTCACTTTTTTTTCAGGTGTAATCTGAAAGTAATATTCAGATTATCATGGCTCTGTTTTTGTATACACGACGATTGTAAGCTCTTTGTATCCAGCTACTTAAGCTATACTGACTCTGACTAGTGTGAGGGGTCTAAAATGCTTCAAAAGTTTTCCCCCTAAGGTATTATTTGCTATAAGCATTATTTACTTACCTCTTTAATAAGGTAATGCAGTATGTAAAACTACAAGTATAATATCAGCATCTAATGCAACAAGCTGCTTTTCAATGGATTGATTGATACACAGTTTGTTTTTCTGTGTCATAACGAAAGCCAAAGCTCGGCCAAGTTGTAAAACAACGCATTTTACGTGAACAAAGTCAAATGGACTAAACGATTGCTTACGGCACATCAATGTGCCTCGGTGAGAAATGCTTTGAGCGTGTAAAGGCTTTAATCTGCACAGTATGATTATTCTGGCCTATCAGCTCTGTACACAAAGAGGAAACAATGCTGCACGCTGTCAAGGCCCCCTACTCTGTGCTTTTTTTTCCTAATGACAAAACAATAAAACAAATAGACAAATGTAGTGTTGAGTTTGAGTTCAATTTGTGTTTGGGAAGGCATGCTCATTTACATTACATACTCTAAGTTTGGGGTCGGTAAGTTTTTTTTTTTTTTTTTAATTTCTGAAAGAAGAGTCTCATGCTCACCAAAGTTGCATTTATTTGATCAAAAATACATTCAAAACCGTAATATTGTGGAATATTATTACAATTTAAAAGAACTGTTTTCTATTTTAATAGTTTCTGATGTAATTTATTCTTGTGATGGCAAAGCTGAATTTTCAGCAGCCATTATTCCAGTTGAAATAGACAGGTTTTTTTTTTTTTAACATACTGTCACTTTTGATCAATTTAAAGCATCCTTACTAAATAAAAGTATACAAATTATTTGTTTAAAAAACAATCCAAGATATGAATACTATCTCCTACTGTCTTTTCCACTTTCTTCAAAATGTAATCCAAAATAAAAATGTGTGATGTATACTTTGCTGACCTACATAATCCTGTCAAATAAATTGCACTTAGTCTGTTTTAAATTTGTTTTCATCATGACTGCAGCCTTTTACAGTGATATTTACCGTTTACCTTGTTTTAAAGGTAAATTTGATTTTGCTTTTCAGTTTAGGCTCAAATGTGGTTGGCTTTTGAGAATCGTATATAGCAGTAATACAGCTTGTTTCAGTGAGTGTGTGTGTGTGTGTGTGTGTGTGTGTGTGTGTGTGGTGGACGGCGACAAATCTACAGTGGGATGATGATTGTGCTTCTTTTTTGATGTTTTTCATACCAGACGCCTTCACTAAAGGCACTATTTCATGCGGAGTATCACTTTCTCTTCAGACTTATTTTCCAAACAATACAATAGATGGGTGGTCGGTGGTGGTTAAGCTTTGTTATAAACTGCGTTTCATACCGTTAAATGCTGCATCCTGTTGATCCAACACTGCGGGTTGACTGGATAATGCTAGTTTCACTGTCAGCTTGCTTCACTCAGCACCATCCTGTTTTCCCTTCACATTTCTTCTCGGCTAACAGGGAACGTTGCCACAAGTTTTGTAAAGGTTTTGTAAATGTTAAGTTTAAACGTTCTTGAAATAACATTTATACAACGTTCTTAAAATATAATAATATTGGTCGTGTTGCTGTCCATGGTGCTGCAGGTGCACGCGCGTCGGAGAGACACGTCACACTGTCTTTCATACACTTGAAGAGTAGTTATAAATCCCGTCAAATATTCCAGGAACTTGATCTCGAAAAATGAACAGAAAACTGCCTAACAGAATCTCTAAAAATATAATCATTCTGAATGGTTGTTTGTCGCAGGGAAGATGGATTGTGGAAAGTCACACAACTTCACAATCAAGGCGTTAGGGGTGTTTACACTAGAACGGCTAAATTGCCTTGGCGAGCATTATTGTGGCCGATCCATCATCGCAAACAAGTGGCAAGTAGTCTCTGCAGCTCACTGTCTCTCCCTGTAAATACACTCACAAATATAAATATATAAAAATGAAACATCATTTTCACATTATTGTATACAATAAAAATGAACAAAGACATTTACCGCACTATGTCTCCGCTGCTTCGTGATAAATGGGTTACTGTCACTTTAAGGATTTTTTTGTTAACGGAATATTACCTCTATGTACTACATATGTGGAATGCTTATGCGTGTCGGTAGTCAACTATAATCAATTATTTGTTGTAAATAAATTGTAAATGTGTACTACTGGTACTGTTTTTCTAATGTGTCTGTTAGGTCTGAGTGTCTCTGCTGATGGTCACAGTTGCTTCATTTTCTTGTTGCTCTGGACTGGCAGGGTGATTCTAGAGGTCTACTTGTGTGTGAGGCTGATAACACATGGTATCCTTCAGGGATCACAAGCTGGGGATTGAGCTGAGAAGAACCTAACATTTCATGCATTTACAGGCACATTTCTCAGTATCTTGACTGGATTAAGAGCTCCATGGCCAGTGGTGAGTGTATAATCAGTGTTATCAACAATATTACATTCTTGGAAATTAAAAGCTATTAAGGTATTAAATTTACTTCTTTTTTTTATTTGTCAGCATTAATATTATCTTAATTTGTCATGACAAAGAAACTCAAGTCTTATTAAATGGTTAGTTCACCCAAAAATAATGTAATTTAGCTATTACTCACCCTCATGTCATTCCACACCCGTAAAACCTTCGTTCATCTTCCAAACACAAATGAAGATATTGTTGATGAAATCTGATGGCTCAGTAAGGCCTCTATTGAGAGCAAAGCCATTCAATGTTTTGTTTTGAATCAGTGATTCGGATCTCCTATCAAACGGCTAAACTGCTGAAATCACGTGACTTTGGCACTCCGATTCACTGATTTGATTCATAAAGCTCCTTAGCAGTGTTTTGAAATCGGCCCATAGATATTGTTGAAAAGTTGTTGTTTTGTTTTTTTTGGTGCACAGAAAGTATTCTTGTAACTTTATAACATTAAAATAGAACCACTGAACTCACATGAACTGTTTCAAATATGTTTTTAGTACCTTTATGGACCTTGAGAGTTTATATGGCTTTGCTCTCAATAGAGGCCTCACTGAGCCATCGGATTTCATTAACAATATCTTAATTTGTGTTCGGAAGAGGAACGAAGGTCTTACGGCTGTAGAACGACATGAGGGTGAGTAATAAATGACATTATTTTAATTTTTGGGTGAACTAACCCTTTAATGATTGAACTGCTGTTCATTTGAGTTAAAAGAATGATTTTTGTGTAGGCCTTTTATTTGTCATTTTAATATCTGATAAATCTCTCACTAAAGGTAAAAATCATAATTCAAGTTCCACTTTGATCTTAATTAGCCATTTATGTAGTCCATGGGTGATTTTAGCAACAAATGCATTTTAATATTGAAACATGAATTGACTTAGATTAGACTAAAAAACATCAGTATAAAGCAGTGTTTCTAAACCTTTTTTCTGATTTATTTGTATAGCACTTTGGTCAGCAGTTGTTTTTAAATGTGCTTTATAAATAATGATTTATATAAAAACTGCATGATTTAACTCTTGATTTAATGTTTTTTAGTTAAAAAATGTTAGTATATTAATAATAATTTATTAATGTAAATACATTAAAGTCATCCTGTGTGCCCCTTGGAAGTAAACTGATGCCCCTGCATGAGAACCACTGGTATTTATGAGATTATTTTCTCAGAACGTGACCAGTAGAGGGCATTGACGTTTATAATGTATCTGTTGATAGCCAATACAGAGAGGATGAGACACTCATCAGTTTATCAAGTACAGTAGGGCAGTTTGAAAGACACATTTTTCTGTACATTACATTTTAGTGCATATCAATCAAGGCTGTCTTCACTAATTGTAAGTCATTATCAATGCTGCAGTAACTGATTATATGTAATCTGGATTACATAATCAGATTCCAAAAAATATATATACTTGTAATAAGATTATTCACGTTTTTTTAAATTGTCTTTTCTAAAACAGCCGATTGCTTATGTGTGTTCAGACAGTCTTCTCAGATTAAAGGGTTAGTTCACCCAAAAATGAAAATTATGTCATTAATGACTCACCCTCATGTCGTTCCAAACCCAAAAGACCTCTGTTCATCTTCCGAACACAGTTTAAGATATTTTAGATTTAGTCCGAGAGCTTTCTGTCCCTCCATTGGAAATGTATGTACGGTATACTGTCCATGTCCAGAAAGGTAATAAAAACATCATCAAAGTAGTCCATGTGACATCAGTGGGTTAGTTACAAGTTTTTGAAGCATCGAAAATACATTTTGGTCCAAAAATAACAAAAACTATGACTTCCGGAATCCTTTCCATTGAATTGATTCCATTGAATTGATTCCATTGAATCCTTTCATCTGTCGGTGTTGGTAATGCCCTTTTATGTCGCCGTGGTTGTTTTTGGTGATTAGGACATCCGCGACATGCACACTTATGCACCATTTTTAAAAATATAGCAACACCAAAATACAAACAATGTAGAATAGCTTGAATACAGCGTGCGTCTCCCTCAGACTGTAAACAAAGCTCTGGCGCACCAGATAACACGTCAGCAGCGTCTTTCGTCAGCAGCGTCACTGCGGAGTCGTGAACCACACTCCGGAGCAGAAGGGGGCGGTAATGCACCAATAAGATGGATGCCAACCGCCGTAAAACAGGAAAGAAGAAGCAGAAGAAGCGGAGTCGTGAACGCGGATTGACAACAGACCCGGAAGAGAAGAAAATGCTGAATAAAGTCGTAGTTTTTGTTATTTTTGGACCAAAATGTATTTTCGATGCTTCAAAATGTCACTGATGTCCTAATCGCCAAAAACAACCACGGCGACGTAAAAGTGCATTACCAACGCCGACAGATGAAAGGATTCAATGGAAATGATTCTGGAAGAGAATACAATACTGAATGAAGTCGTAGTTTTTGTTATTTTTGGACCAAAATGTATTTTCGATGCTTCAACAAACTCTAACTAACCCACTGATGTCACATGGACTACTTTGATGACTTTTTATTACCTTTCTGGACATGGACAGTATACCGTACATACATTTTCAATGGAGAGACAGAAAGCTCTCAGACTAAATCTAAAATATCTTAAACTGTGTTCTGAAGATGAACGAGGTCTTACAGGTTTGGAACGACATGAGGGTGAGTCATTAATGACATAATTTTCATTTTTGGGTGAACTAACCCTTTAAGTTACTAACTGTAATTTGAAAAAAGCAATCTACCCAACAGTGTTGGGGGTAACACATTACAAGTAACGTGAGTTATGTAATCAGATTACTTTTCCAAGTACTGCATTACTTTTCAATTTACAAAAAAAATATCTCAGTTACTTTTTCAGATAAGTAATGGAAAGTTATTTTATTTTTCTATTTATTGACTCACCTCTCAGGCTGTCCCCAAGAAATCATGAGTAATGGGTAGAGGCGTTGTGTGTTCTGTGTTAACATGATATACAAATAAGCAACAATGACTTTGGATAAACATCACTTTTGTGTTTCATTTTTTTGTTTTTATTGCTGAAGTGCACCCTCCACTGTACAGGTGTGAATTTGCATTTCCTTATATGGCTTATTCATTTCACTTTTGGTGTGAAAGGGCCTTTAAATTGGCCAAAAATAGAACATTTTGTTGTTAAAAAACAAAGAAGCAAGCCTAGCCCAGGTGAGAAAAAGTAACAAAAAAGTAATAACACATTACTTTCCACAAAAAGTAACAAAGTAACGTAATTAGTTACTTATTTTAGGGAGTAACACAAAATTGTAACGCATTACTTTTAAAAGTAACTTTCCCCAACACTGCTACCCAACTCTGGTCATTATAATGATTAACTCTGCAGTGAAAATACTGATACATGTACTATTCTACTGTAATGGAGGCCAGCTAGTGAGAGCTGTGCAGGTAAAACTCACTCACCTGATCTCAAGAGGCACACTAATGACTGACGCTAGACCTTGTTAGCGCGCCTGCCTCCCATGCTGGAAACGCTGGTTAGAGTTCCTAGTTTAGGAGGGGTTCCTAGTTTGCGAGTTTGTTATACATCAAAAAAAGAGTTCAATTAGCTACAGTCTGTGTAGTATAGTGTACAACGGGGTGAGATGAAATCACTGCATCAAAGCAACAATACAAGTATGCTAAAGATTTCCCAGATCCATGCTAAAGGAACAAGCTCAGGTCAGATTTCCTGAACAGGACAAACTTTAATCTATATACAGACTATCTTATTTTCATGTTGACAGGAAAATATCTACCCTGCCTGTTCCTCTGCATGGGTCATATTCCTTCTTTAGTGCTCTTTCTCTCCGTGGCCCCTCCCCGTGGGAAAGCTGGCCTCGTGTGATTGTGGTGGCCCATACTGGAAGCTGTGGTTACAGCACTGACTCTACTGGTGCCAAAAAATGAGAACTAGACCCACACGTCCACACACACATTCATGCCTAAACATTCACCAACATAAACACACTACGCTCACACGCGAGTCTCTCTACACACAATCACACAAGCCACTCGCTTGAGAATCTGCCCCATGTTTCCTCGTTGTGCCACATCCCTCACAGACACACAGTCCCGCCACAGTCTAGCACACGCATACACACATTCCATGCCCATTTTAAAGTTCAAACTGAGGAAAACGCACAACCAAACAACAACCCAAGAATCAAAAAAAGATAAAAAGGAAAAAAAAAAAAAGGCATCACTACTCCATCACATCACCATAGACTAACACTTTGATGTGTTGTTTTAATTGCGTTTTTGGTGGTAAAACACAAGATTATTCAGTTTTCATGGTCAACACAAATCTTAATTTGAGACCATCTTGTAAATGATGCATACCATCTTTCAGGCGGTGTTGTTGGAAAGCTGTTTCTTATGAATCAGACATAATGAAGGCCCTACTATGTCATAGAATTTGTTCATAACTGCACAGCACTGACACATTTATT
The DNA here is from genome assembly GCF_024489055.1 of Chanodichthys erythropterus. Lineage (NCBI taxonomy): Eukaryota > Metazoa > Chordata > Actinopteri > Cypriniformes > Xenocyprididae > Chanodichthys > Chanodichthys erythropterus. The sequence goes on from NC_090235.1 coordinate 26,316,622, forward strand.
ATCATTATTTTATATTGGCATTCCCACCATGTTTCAAATCAACATGCCCCTTCCAACATCACTCTGCAACTTGTGTATGGGTCATTGACGAATACGTTCTTTAAAAGTGTAAAAAAACATAACAGAGATATAATTAATATTGAAGTTTTATTAAGTGTTAACTACGGAAGAGGATTAGGGCCAAGCCATAATAAAAAAATAAAACAATCTCGAGAAAAAACTTGTTAAATTTCGAGAAAAAAGTCGAAATAAAATGTTGAGAATAAACTCATTAAATTACAAGAAAAAACTTGTTAAATTTCAAGAAAAAAGTCGAGATATAATGTTGAAAATAAAGTCATTAAATTATGAGAAAAAACTCATTAAATTACGTGAACAAATTTGTTAAATTATGAGAAAAATGTCGTTAAATTTCGAGAAAAAATTAGAGATAAAATGTTGAGAATAAAGTCATTAAATTACGAGAAAAAAGTTGTTAAATTATGACAACAAATTCGTCATTAACTTTTTTCTTTTCTTTAATGACTTTATTCTCAACATTTTATTTTTTTCTCGAAATTTAACGACATTTTTCTCATATTTTAACGAATTTGTTCTCGTAATTTAACAACTTTTTTCCCGTAATTTAATGACTTTATTCTCAACATTTTATCTCAACTTTTTTCTCGAAATTTAACTAGTTTTTTTCTCGTAATTTAACGGGTTTATTCTCAACATTTTATCTTGACTTTTTTCTCGAAATTTAACTAGTTTTTATCTCATAATTTAACGAGTTTATTCTCAACATTTTATCTCGACATTTTTCTCGAAATTTAACAACTTTAATCTCGAGATGGTTTTATTTTTTTATTATTGCTTGGCCCTAATCCTCTTCCGTAGTTAACAATGAGATTATGTGGTTTTTATAATCAATTAACACTGCTTTTGTCATTTTTTACAAGATGGACAAAATTTGTCACCAAAAAAGTCATTCGGTTTAACCAAAATTTTGGTTTTACCGAATGACATTTTTGGTTATGCCGAATGACAATATTATCAAACAATGCTAACAGGCTGATATCTAGCTAACAAAAGGACAATCAAACATTTTATATTTAGAACAAGTTTTTAAAATATTACAACATTTTCCATGTTTTATAGCGGCTGTACCGAATGACCTGATGTTTCAGGACCTGATGTTTGTTGTGTGTGAGCAAGGGAAAACATGAATTTTTCAAAAAGTTAAGAGTTAGTCACTTTGCTTCACGACCATGTGGTCCTTGCAGGTGTCTGTCACATCCTGTCACATGATATTGACCGCATGACTTGATCCAAAATGGTCCCTTTATATTGGTTACTCCAAATGACATGAATTTCATTTTTCCGGATATTCTTTCCATAACAAAGCAACGACTTCTACACATAATTGTAATACCATTTTGCACTATGTTGATATTTGATGTTATAAAATCATGCCAGAATAAAAAATATATACATTTATTACATTTTAAGATATTTTAATCACAAATGAAATGGCTGTATTGGCCTTTGGACGTTTAAAGGGTTAGTTCACCCAAAAATGAAAATTCTGTCATTTATTACTTACCCTCATGCCGTTCCACACCCGTAAGACCTTCGTTAATCGTTAAAAACATATTTAAATCAGTTCATGTGAGTACAGTGGTTCAATATTAATATTATAAAGCGACAAGAATATTTTTGGAGCACCAAAAATCCTAAATGACTTATATAGTGATGGCCGATTTCAAAACACTGCTTAAGAAAGCTTCGGAGCATAATGGTTCAGTGTTACGAATCTGCTGTTCGGAGCGCCAAAGTCACGTGATTTCAGCCGTTGGCAGTTTGACACTTTACTGCTTTATTGATTTATCTGAATCATGATTCGGTACACTGATTCATTTGTGCTCCGAATCTTCCTGAAGCAGTGTTTTGAAATCGTTATTTTTTTTTTTTTTTTGGCACAACAAAAATATTCTCGTCGCTTTAAAATATTAATATTGAACCACTGTACTCACATGAACCGATTTAAATGTGTTTTTAGTACCTTTATGGATCTTAAGAGAGGAAATGTCATTTCTCCCTATGGAGGCCTCACGTAGCCATCGGATTTCAACTAAAATATCTTGTCTAATTTGTGTTCCAAAGATTAACGAAGGTTTTACGGGTGTGGAACGGCATGAGGGTAAGTAATAAATGACAGAATTTTTGGGTGAACTAACCCTTTAAACCGAATGACACTTTGACTATTCAAAATCTTTAAAATATCTTTATATGTTGCAAAATTTAATTAAAACCTTTTGGATTCAATAAAAGAGATTTATTTGTGCTACCTTACATACTTTGGATGTCATATATTTGTTTATTATTATTATTATTATTAAGGCCTTTGGACAAAAAAAGTTTCGTTCTCTCTTCCGGTTTATATTTCCACAGCAAGGTAAGATTTGAACTGCTCGTAAACAACATTTATTATGACGTGCGCTTCAAACATTACGATGCTCATGATAACTGTAACGTTAGTCAACTCTACAATAAGTAAATCCACTTCACCAGCTAATTACTTCGACAGCGATTCCATAGAAATATACGAGCTACTGCAAAAACGGAAGTTCAAACACAAAACTCTAAAGATGGCTGCGTGCTTGTTTCTCTGGCGCATAAGGTCCATAATAAACACTAAAATGGCAAAAGTTTAAACAGTAAAATTTCGTAATATTTTTGTTTACTTTCTAGAATTGTAAATGTCTAAGTAATGAAAGAAAAATTTGAAAATAAACTAAAGATAGTTAGTTAGAGTAGCTGTGTTTTTTGAGACGTGACAGAATCGCTCTCTCGTTTCATACAAACGCAGCTGCGCCATCTTGCGTCTTTTTATGTTCTCGTTTAGAGAAAATGACCTCAGATGACTTCAGTAAGCCTATTAGTATTACTGTTGTGTTGCCAGTATTCGTCTTTGTTATTAGACAGATTTGTCTGTACATATAATTGACTATACTTAGCACACATATATATGCATACAGCCATGCGATGAAGGAAATTGCTCACAGTCAGCTGGTTATTATTATAGACCCTTCAGGGTTACTCAAGACCCCTCCGTACCGTGGTGGTTCCTGATCAACCTGTCAGGGTTTATTTTACGATAATAACTGATAATACATTATCCCTTACATAATATTCAGTTTCTTCAATGTAGCCTAAATGTGAGGATATGTGCAGAAGAGATTTTTATTTCCTGTGTGTTTTGAAGTTAGTTTGGTTTCACTCTAATTACAGCCTATATGTATGGAAAGTGGTTGGCAGAGGCACTGAGAGGGCACACAGTGTGCCTGGTTTCCTCTTGCTGTTGCAGGATCAAAGCCAGCAGCCACCATGTTTTCACTGAGTGGCCGCCGTACCGCAGTGTTCTCATCAACCTCTCTGGAGACAGCTAAAGAAAACACATGCTCTAAATGGCAGCTTGCTCTATAGCACCCAGAGGAGTCTTTTAGATAAGAGTCAGTTTGTGTACTAGGTGAGTAGGCTACATCCCTGCACTTTCTTTTATATTTTACACCTTTACCTTTTTTAACTGGCTTTCTAATAAAAGAACACAGTTGGTATTCACTATGGAATAAAAACATCAACATAACTTGCTAATAGTTTTCCATTGATTTTGTGACTCAGGAAAATGGAACTGTTACAAAGTTATACATTCAGAATGTTCCTGAGAGAGTTGTTCAGCATATTTTGCTCTAGTGCTGCCATCTTCTGGAAGCTCTATGTACTTGTATGCACAAGTAAGTGAACAAGAGACAGCTGCTGAAAATTCAGCTTTGCTGTCACATGAATAAATTACATTTTAAAATATATTAAAATAGAAAATAGTTATTTGTATAATAATAAAACTAAACAATATTACTGTTTTTACTGTAGTTTTGATCAAATAAATGAAGCATTGGTGAGCATAAGCAACTTCTTTCAAATACATTCGTAAATCTTACCAATCTCAAACTTTTTAATGTATTGTAGACTGTGAGAAAAGCATTATATTACAAAAACAACACGTTCTTTCCTCAGTTAAATAATTGCATTTTATGTGCAGTTTAAAACAAAAAAGTCTATAAAATTTAATAAAACACTTGTTTTTAATCTTAATGATTTGCTCTAGTGCTGCCATCTTCTGGAAGCTCAATGTACTTGCACACAGAATTAAGAGAAGAAGAAGAACACTTTTTTTTTTTTTTTTTGATAAGGCACATTTCTGTTTATGTAATCTCCTCAAGCACTTCCATCTCAAAAATATGATATATCATGTCAGAATCCATGGTAAATCAATGTATAAATGGCAGAGTAAACAAATACACTAATATAAAAAAGATAAAAGATCAGAGTTCTAGAAAATTCCAGTATCTGGATATCAAAATCCAAGATCAAAGCAGCGAATTGCTTTGAGCACTTCATTTATCTCAGAGAGTTGCATTTACCTTTGATTTTATACTTGGATTCTACAGTCCATTTAACTTCCCTCCTCTTTTTTTCTGTAAACATAATACTTTTTTGTTTTATTTTCTTATTTCTAAATGTCATTTGAGTTGGAATAGTAGATGGTACTGAATAAACATTTTAATCTGAATTGTCCAATGCTTTGTAGTTCCTTTTAAAGGTAGTAATGGTCATGAATAAGTTGAAATGACCAATAAATGTATTTTTCCTTTCAGACTGTCATAAACTCCAAACTTCTCCATAATGCTGATTCAGAACGCCCCAATTTCTGTGCCCCAGGCCTGTGCGGACTTACTGGAGGTACTCAAACCCCTGCGACCTGGTGCTGGAGACCCCAGAGGGGCAAAGGGTCTGAAGGAAATCTGGGGAGTGGAGGAGTTGGAGGAAGATGAGGAGGATGATGGGATTGTGGGTCCATCAGGTGAGTGCTGTTGAAGTCTGTGAGGATGGCCGGGGATTGAGGGCAGTCGACGCACCGGGGTCAGCGCTGGATTCATTAATGCTCCCTGGGTGCTCAAAGATCCCACTCGCAGGGCCGGTGAAGGGTAGCCCAGCAAGGTGGCGGTGGTATGGGGGGCCAGATCCCGGCGGGCATTTGGGGGAAAAGGGTTAGACGAGACTGGAGATGAGGTGGCTGCTAGCTGAGGGAAGGAAGGCCAGGGCCAGGGAGGAAAAGGCAGAGTGGCATGGCTCTGGAGGAGAGGGTCCAGCTCACTGGCGCAGTGGCTGAGGTGGGACACGAGGCGTGCGCCAATGGGGTCTGAGGATTCAACCCCCTCCAGAGAGCTGAGGTACCTCACCACCTCTCCAACACACTCCCGAAAGCCCAAAGTCCTGTAGTCCACTGCCAGAGCACGAGCATCAAAGTAGCCTAGGAGAGAGAACGCTTAAACCTTCTGCTTGATAAATATACACAGTAAAGCAGGGATTTTTAATGCCAAGGAGAACCCATAGTTATTATGATACCCTTGTTTTGAGGAAACTCCTTCCTAAAATATAAAAGCAGCTATACATTTTCATGTATAAAGTTTATACTACCTTTCTAAAAGTTTGGGGTCAGTCAGATTTTACTTTTATTCATCAAGGATGCATTAAAGGGTCAGTTCACCCAAAAATTTAAATTCTGTCATTAATTACTCTCATGTCGTTCCACACCTGTAAGACTTTCGTTCATCTTTAGAACACAAATGAAGATCTTTTTGATGAAATCTGCTGTTCCTCTGTAGACAGCTGCACAACTACCACTTTGACGCTTCAAAACGTTCATAAAGAGAACGAAAACTAATTTGTATGAATTGAGTGGTTTAGTCCAAATTTTCTGAAGAGACTCGATCACTTTATATGATGAACAGTTTTATATTCAGGCTTTTAATCACACATAAACATTTATCAACTCACACATCAGTTGTGGTAAACAGAATCTCAAGCATGTAAGCTTGACGTACCAGAACCAATGAGGTTCATTCTCGTGTGTTACGCAGTGCTTTGAACTTCCGCAAAAATTTTGTTCTCGCGTGTGAAGCAGGTTCGGTTGAGCTTCTGTTTATGTTTGCTGATCAATGTTTATATTAATAAAAGCCTAAATTCAATCTGTTCATCATAAAAAGCGATACAATTCAAATTTAGACAAAACCGCTCAATACATATGATTAGTTTTATGATCTCTTTATGAACTTTTCGGAAGCGTCAAAATGTTAGTTGCATAGCTGTCTATAGAGGGACAGAAAGCTCTCAGATTTCATCAAAAAGATCTTCATTGGTGTTTGTTCTAAAGATGAATGAAGGTCTTACGGTGTGGAACGACATGAGAGTGAGTAATTAATGACAGAATTTTCATTTTTGGGTGAACTAACCCTTTAAGATGAACAAAATTGACAGTAAAGACTTTTCAACATTGATAATAATAAGAAATATTTCTTGAGCAGCAAATCAGTATATTAGAATGATTTCTGAAGGATCATGTGACACTGAAGACTGGAGTAATGAACCTGAAAATTCAGCTTTGCCATCACAGAAATAAATTACATTCAAATAATACAATTAAGTTATTTTAAATTGTAATAACTTTTCACAATATATTTGTTTTTACTGTATTTTTGAGACTTCTTTTTAAAAACATTAAAAAATTTTACTGACCCCAAACTTTTGAATGGTATAGTCTATACTGTATTTTGTGAGAAAAATATTATGCAAGGCATGACATTTACAAAAACAACACTTTATTTCTTCAGTTAATTAATAAGTTTTTATGTTGTCACTGTAATAAGACTTTATTATTTTAATAAGATTAAAATAATATCTGTAGAATAGAATAAGACAGTTGTTATTAAACTTAATGATTTCTGACCAGTCTTTATAAAGCAGAAAAAAAATCTCATTCTTTCTGAAATGTCCTAGGAACCCCCTAGCAGTGTTGAATATTTGAGGTTAGGGGCTTCAAATCCATAACCCAAAGTATAAGCTATAGTAATAGTAGCAACATCACTGTATTCTGTAATAAAAGCTCTTCTGAAATTTCTTGCTCCATATCTTCTCTCACCTTTGCCGCCCATGGCATGAAGCAGTTTCAGATGATCCACTGTCATCTGAAGAATCTCAGCCTTCTCCAGTTTAGAGGAGCCCTGGTCAGAAGGGGAGAAGGTGCTGGTTTTAATTAAAAACTATACTGGTTTTAGTTTTAGTACCAATGAGCTTGTACATGAAACGCATTCACCTCCGCTGTTTTGAGAATATAAAGAAAAACTGAGCTTGTGGCGTTCAGTCTGATCATCTTACCTGTTTTTCAAAGGCACTGGGTACGAGTCTCCTGAGCTCTGACAGACTGTGGTTGATCCTGTCCCTGCGCCTCTTCTCAATTATCTGAGGAATCCAGCGGCATCAATTTAAAGACAGAACCGATTCAAAGTGGAAAGCATTTGCTAACTGGATTATTTTTGTGGCCGAGGCCTAGTCGAAGCATTCTTAAGATCAGATTTTGGAAAAAATAACAAGTCAAATAGGAAAACACAAATCAAAGTCAGACAAGAGGGCTTAAACTGTAAAATGCATGCTGCGCAGAGGGTCATGTTGCAGGGAGTTTTGAAAATGGCAAGCATTTACAGAAGAGACCTTGTAGCGAGATCATATATGAATTATATATTTGGTCTGTTCTTGAACAAGCGGGGGGAAAACAGAGCTGGATTGACGTAAACTCACCCCTCTTCTCTTCTTGCGCGCCAGGATCTGTGAGGTACTGCCTGGAGACATGGACCCAGTGACAGGGCTGAGCAAGAGAAAGAGCGAGCGGGGAAGGGGACAGATTAAAGCTTTGATGTCAATGCATATTGTTGTCATTACTGTACTTAATACAACGCAGAAACGCTGTTGCACATCATCAAACCCAATCTAATTTGTCTTGGGGAACAGCTAGACACGGGAGCGCCGGGGTAAACAGAAAACGAGATTATTTTGGTTTAACGCGTTTTTGGACATTATTGTCAGATGCCTGATATGTTATGATTTTTGCATCGGACGAAAGCATTTTCTTTTTAAGCTCAAAAGACACGATGATTACATATCTGCAGGGCAGGCTGAAATAGTGGCTTTTGCGTGCACTTTGAGCACATCAATACTTGGTATTATCCTTCAATGTGGATCTGGTTTGCATGGGCACTCTGTGCTCTGCCAGCAGAATGACACTGTTTGTTTTGCTTTTACTTTGACTTCCACGCATAACTATTATTTTTATATCACATCATTGTAAGTCCTTTTAACATTAAGAGGCTTAATTCACAAACATTCCGTTTGTTTAGAGGAAAAGAGTCCAGTCCAAAAAGAAAATTAGTTACAGGAAAAAACTGCTGTATATAGACACTGTAGTTTTTGCACTCTGGAAAGGCATTATTATGAGAAATGATTGGTCATTGTAGGGCACAATTCAAAAGGACCAAATGCATGCGTCTTCAGCCTGCACTTGATTTGCACAGCTTTACTGAAATATCAAAAAGACTAAATAACTGAGAGAAAAATGCAAAACAGACAGAGAAGGAAAAGCATGCCGAGCTTTATGCTTGTCAGTGGGAGTAGGAAGATACGCCTCTCAAGAAAGTCAAATAAGATCATTATGGGCCTCCATCAGCCGTCCTGCTCGATGGTGGCCCTATGTGTGATTTTTTTGTCCGCTCGCATAAACTCCTGTGTCACTGCGCTCTGGTGTACTGGTATGCGCTACCGAGTGTCCATTTAAATCAGGGAGGGACAACAACAGGATGTTTTCTGTAAAATATTGATTGTAATATTAGCGATTTGATGTTTTCTAAAAATTTTGGGGGACGTGTCTTCACTGTGCCCTCATGCAGAATCTGCTCCTCGTTTAAATATGCAAAAAACAAACCTGGCGTCATTAGAAACATGGATAGCACAATAAAAAATAAAAAGGAGTAAAGAAATTGTGGTCACACTTTGTGTGTCCTTGTTACAGTGTAATTACACAAATAAGTACTGAGTAATATTAATTACAAACAAGTACTTACTATAATTTTACAGTGTCAGTTACAAAAGTTACATGTAGTTACTATAGTAATAACAGTAAATTATGCATAGTTACATGCAACTAACCCTAAACCAAACCAAACCCTAATCTTATCCCTATAGTAAGTACATGTAGTTACTTAATATTACTCAGTACTTAAATGGATAATTACACTGTAACAAAGACACCTTAAAATAAAGTGTAACCTTATTTGCTTGTAATTATGCATACATTAATACTATAGTATAAATAAATTTAACATGTAAAACATTAAAATTGCCACATTAAAATTGCAAAATTAACAAAATTGCTTATCCTGGCAAATGCCAACAATCTTAATAAAAACATACATCATTTGTATGGCTTGTTTTATGAATGTTAAACATTTCATATTATATAATGAACAGCAAAGTGCAAAGGAAACCCTGAAGGCCCATGTAGAGTCCACCATACAGCTCTCAAAAAACACCTTGCATCAAAGTTGCTATTTTTGCACTGAAAAGAGATGTTGCTTGGAAATTTCAAGTAAAACTTAAACTCTTCATAAATATCACTTTTATTGGTTCGTCACTTCTGAGCTGGAGTGTGAGCTCTACACGTAGAGCGACTGACAGCTACCCGTGCCATTGCCACTGAGCACAATATACACCCAAAGTCCTCACCAGTAGCTGTCCTCCTGTCCGACATCGATCAGTTCATCCGTGTCCGAGTCTGGGGAACTGTAGTCATGAGGTCTCTTCATCGCCACAGGGTCCTCGGTCCTCCTTTATCCCCGCGAGGGAAGGTTGAATCGATGGAGCGATGGAGACGTGCGGTCCTGTCGAGATGATCTCAGATGATGGATTCCTCCTCTGTCCTTCAAATGCAACAGTAAGGAAACCAGCCACCTTCTAATGCGAGCACGCCCCTCCCTATTTCCTTTTTTTCCTCTCCACCTTCTTCTCCTCTATTTCTCCCTCTATCCTCTGACCACAATACAAGCACGCTGCTTGGGAGTCTTTATTAGACCTCTCTTGCTGACTAAGTCTGGTCCTTGTTTCTGCTTTTATGTGTAGCCGTGTTTTGACATCTCTAGACCCCCTGGACTTGAAGCTAGAGAATGACAGTCCTCCTCCTGTTCTCTCGCTCTCTTTTCCTTGCTTTTTCTACCTCTCAGTCACCCTGGCTACACTCGTCCTCTTGCGTTCTGTTGCAGCAGCACAAGTGACTGAACTTGGCACTTTGGCAAAGTTGCCAGTTTTGACTCCCTCTTCCTTACCCTCCCACACTCCCTCCCAACCCCTCATCAGCCCTCCCTTCTTTCTCTCTCTCTGTCATTTCTCTCCTTTCAATTAGCTTCTTCTCTCCACTGTCTCATCTTGCTCTATCTTTACCCCCCTCTGTTCCTCCCTCCTTCCTTCTGTCTCTGTTTCTCTGTCTCCTCTTTTCCACTCTTTTTAATTAGTTCCCCTCCCTCTCTCCCAGGACAATAGGAAGAACACTGTGGGAATAGTGCCTGGGATTTCGGCACACATACACTGGACCCAAAAAAGTATATGGGCACTTAAGCCACACTTAAAGCTCTATTGATGTGATAGTGTTAGATACATAATATCAAACCAAGTCTACAAATAAATCACGTTAAAACATCTCTGGCTGTTTTTGCAATGACTTTTACGCAGCTGGTGTGAAAGGGATTTTTAGTGTAGTTCACACAGGTGTTCTTAGTTCCACTAACATTTGGCAACCAGAGAGTATCTCAATATGTGTTGTCAGCATATCTATTGTTTCGTACTTTGATTTTCTTTTGAAATGTTTTTGCTTGAAAATTGAGCTTCTGCTTTATTTAATTTAAAATTAATGTTTTCTTTAAAATAAATACATTTGAATTAAGGCTGTCAAATCGATTAATCGCGATTAATCGCATCTAAAATAAAAGTTTGTGTTTATATAATGTGTGTGTGTGTATATATATATATATATATATGTATATAAACAAACTTTCATTTTATCATTACTCCAGTCTTCAGTGTCACATGATTCTTCAGGAATCATTCTAATATGCTAGTTTGCTGCTCAAGAAACATTTCATATTATTGTTATTGTTGAAAACAGTTGTGCTGCTTTAAACTTTTCCCCCCAGGATTCTTTGATGAATAGAAAGTTCAAATAAACTGTATGAAATAGAAATCTTTTGTAACATTATAAATGCCTTACTTTCACTTTAGATCAATTTAATGCATCTTTGCTGAATTCTTAAAAAAAAAAAAAACTTTCAGACAGTAGTGTATGTTGTTCACACTTAAGAAAAACATGTTTAGACGCTCTTTGGATGTCAAACCTTCAATATTAATGTGATGAACTATGTGTGAACATGTGGTTACTCTGTGAACTGCCTTCATACATCCACTAAAATCACTGCAACACCAGCTGGATTCTGAAAAGGTTCTTTTTTAAGTGTGGTTTAAGTAAGTGTCCAAATTCTTTTTGTATCCAAATACCATTGCATTCAGAATCTGTTTGTTGGAGCACAGCAACATTGGCTTAGCTAATGAGTGTGAGTTTGTGGCGGGATTGCCGGTGCCAATGGCAGACAGGTTGAGTGTTTGGGAAACTGTCATTATTTTTGCAATTCTGTTTGCTAGTGTTAGTGACAGATTTACCCACTTCAAATTTAAGAATCAACTTTGATAAGCATATTATTTGACCACCAATCTTATGTCTCCCCCCTGAGTCTGAGCGACAAAGCAGCTCTGATAGTGACCCTGAACTGATGCCCTCTGTCTGGGAAGAGATGAAGAGAGGTTAAGAGAGGATTTAGCCACTGAGTGTCTGAACAGAGGATCTCCTCAAGAACGACAGCATAGCGGTTTCTCATGTCAGACACGCTGCATTTTCAAAAGCAACATTTCACTTCACACTATATAGTGCTAAGCACGTACATGTAAACTCGCACACACAGAGGTGTTCGCCCCCATCCGCTACCGTGGGAAGCTGTAGAGTTAGAGTAGCCATGGTAATTAGAATTACAAGCGCCTGGCAGGAGTTTGCTGTCAGGAACGGTGCCTTACTGACCCAAGAGCTGCAGCAGCATGCCCTGCATCACACAATACCCGACCCACCCTCTGCCTTCCTGTTGGCATGCTGCTTTGATTCCATGGGGCCATATGCAATTATATAGTTTCCTAGTGTGTATATGTTCGTGCTAGTCCAACTGTGTTGGACAGGCAGCCCCCTCTGGTGCAATTGCATCTAGCTTTGGTGTCCCAAGAATAAATACAACAGATATGTTCTTTTCAAAATGAAAAGAGTTGGGTTGTCAGGTGTTAGTGGAACATGTTCATAGTTAATGTGATGGACTATACCAGGCAGTGTTGGGGAAGCTAATTAAAACTGTAGCTTACTATAGAAGTTAATTATAATTCCAGTCAAGCTGCTGTTTTGAAAAAAATAGTATAAGCTACAAAAAAACAAAAAAAAAAAAAAAAAAAAAAGCTAACTACATTGACTTTACCTAATGGCCCTTGTAATAAAGAAGTGTTTAATTGTATTGAATGTGCTTTAAAGTTCTTGCTAATAATATAATATTAATAAAATATAAGTGTACTTAAGAAGAGTTCTACTTTAAAGTACATTCAAAATCATTTCATTTTAATAATCCTTTGTCATGCTTTAACGAAGTTCATTTATTCTGACTAACATACTAAATCACACACTGTAAAAAAAATTGTTGGTTCAACTTACAGTAAGTTACCTTGTTGCCTTAAAATTGAGTTCATTGAAATGAAAAATTTGAGTTAGTTCAATGAAGGCGATCGATTTAATCAACAGAAAATATTGTTATCTGAACCACATTAATTATCTAAGTTGATTTGACAAAAGAAAAAATGTTTTGACAAATCATGAAAATAATTTTTTATAGTGCATGTATTATATGATTATGATTATAATTTTAACTGTATGTTAATGACATACGCTTAATCGCTCTACACCACAACTCGTTAGATAAAGTTACTTTCACGCTACTGAAAACTGCTATCACTGCTAGACACCTGTTTAAACTTACAACATACATCCACTAAAAAGAGCTGGTTGCCATTTGGTCTCATACTTTATTATGAATTCCAAAAAGCATCAAGTGTCACTTGAGTGCCCAAATAATTTTTATGGCCACTGTACATGCATATGTGTGTTTATGTGCATCTGCACATGAGTTTTCCTCAGTATGAGCAGTATAAAGTTGTTCAAAAGTCTCCTCTCTCCTGCTTTCAGAGATGGATGGTGGCAGCAATTAGCAGCGAGCGTCGTGTGGCATTTGACCGTCGCGGGAGGCTTACGGTTTGATGTGTGAGTCAAAACGAGTGTAAGAGATCCCTTTATCCCTCCATCCTCCCCCGACTCCATCTCCTTTCATTACCAATCCCTCTTTTATTCTGGTCTGGATCTCATTTCCAGAAAGCAAGAAGAAAGGAGCTCAAGAGAAAATCGGGCCTTTCGCCGTGTCTCTGCTGTTATTTTTGTTGTCCACCCGCTTCAAAGCCGAGCTTTCTTCTCGTTCTCCGTTCTGATTATTTTTCTTTCGCAAGATTTTTCTGCATCCTTCGCTTCTCCCCCTTTCTCCTCCTCTTCCTCTGGGTTTTTGATCTTTGTCATGGCACACTTCCTCCACTGATGACAAATTAAGGGGGGGGGAAATCACAGTGGAAAATGGATGAGAGCAACAGAGGGGGAATTAAGTAAATAAATAAGTTGATCTGTAAAAATAGTTTGAAGGGGGAAAACTGAGAACAAGAACAAAGCGAATGCTGGTATTGAGCAAAGCAGCTTCTTACGCTCTTGGTTGGCCACTTCAGTGCTTTTGCAAAGCCCTCCCTCTTCACCACAACAAGAACAGCTCCACAATTGAAATTAACAAGCTCATATTTTTACGATTCTCTCATAGAAAGAAGCGCATGCACATACACACGATCGCCCGTTTTTCACATACAGACGGAGTCACACGCACACAAGCTAATGTGCAACTTGTATATTAAATGTTACTGCCAAATGACAGCAGCCAAAGCTCACACGCTCTTCCTCAAGCGGTAATCGTGTATTAATTCATGCTGACACACACACACACCCACACGCCCACATGCATTTAACCAGCTCTACCACATCTTGCACGACTTTCCTCCCTTTATGTGTAAATCTCAGCGGCTGACCCCAAAATCAGCCAGTGTTTTGATGTTTCTTTTTCATTTGGCTCTCTGAGTGTTGGAGAGTGGAGGCCCCACTGCGAGCGCTGGCGAATCCCATTGGGACTTATCTCTCCTCCAGCCATGAGAGGAATGCCAGACACTGAGGGCTGCCCACTTTAAAGCCCACAAATGACACAAGGTCGCATTGCATGAATCTGTGTATGTATATTCATGGACATGTGTCCTCAAGGAAAATGCACCGAATGCACGTCACAACTGATCATGGTATTGAGGTGGAGCCTCTGTTGTATGCTTGCAATCACTTGAAAATTCATACAGTACGTTCATTATAGATGTTGTCTGTAATGTAATTAAATGGTCTCGTTTTATAATTTTATATTCATCACTTTATAGTCTTCATTCTTTTTTTAAATTATGTACTTTTTCTTTATATAAGTAAGGGATAATCTGTGCATTAAATGATTTTAATCACATACTCGTTTCTCTGAAACAAGTTATTCTACTTTGAAATGCGCGTTCCGTGTTGGAATGTGTGTTTTTGTTTTGGTCTGTGTGATCCTGCCCACTGCCAATTTACCCTATAATATTTTGACTCCTCGGGTTGCCAGTTGGTGGAAAACACAGAATATTGCAGCCATGGAAGCCAGCGAACGAACTGGGTCAGAGATCATAGATTTTAACCAACCTACAAAGCCTCGGCATCCATCAAAAAAACTCTATAAGCAGAAGCATGTTGAAACTCAGATAGCTGATCAGCTTACAGTGTAACGGCCCGCTCACACCAAGAACGATAACTATAAAGATAACGATAGCTATATTTACGTGCACACCACCGAACGATAGCGGTCTGTTTATTCTACGCTCACATGCTGTGGTTTCAAAGTGTACAACATGTTTTTACTGTTCTTGTTGCATTTACACAGCGAATAGCGAATGAATAGCTAGTGTAATCGATCTAATCTAACAGTGAATTTAGCCGACGAAGTCAATATAGTGGAATAAAAACAACGCCTAGTCTTTTTCACTGCAACTTTAAAGGAAGCAAGACAATGTTGTTGAAACTGCTGGATACCTGAGGTAATTTTATCTTACAGTGTTTGCTATCTTGGCATAATGATCTCATCGTTAATACTTCTCATCATTTATTTTGAGGGTATGACTGATTGTTTTCCATATATCCATTTTCTTAAAAGTATCCTTGAAGAGGGGGCTTGACTTATCAAACAGTGGTGGCTTTTTCTGGACTTCAGCAATTAAGTTCTCCGCAATGGCGTTTGCCATTTTAAATGTGCGAGCTCTTAAATTACAATGGATTCTGATTGGCTGTCAGTGTTTTATCGTTCAACAGCTGGAAAAAAATCTTTCTGAAAGTGATCCTAACGATATCATTTCCAGAGGTGTAAAGTATTTGAGTAAATTTAATTAGTTACTGTACTTGAGTATCTTTTTGGCTACTTTGTAGTTGTACTGAGTATAAATATATTACCAACTTTTACTCTCTACTTGACTACATTTTTGAGCAAGTAAATGTACTTTTTACTCCAGTACATTTTTGATGAGTAATGCAATTACATATTACATCATACATGGCAGCTAACTTTTTCTGCAGCAGTTTGTTTCTGCTATAAAAGAAGCGATATTGCCATCTGGGAATTGAAGATACTATGTCTTGTGCGTTTTGCCTTTACTCACCCAAACTTGTCAACAAGACTACTATAAGTGAATGTGAGGGCATTAGCAGGTAGTTGAATCGCAGGTGTCTGATTTGAGATCATGACTGCAGCCGATGATGAGGCTGAAACCAGCACATCCAGTTCAAGTAGACCTTGACTTAGTTATTTTTTACTTAACATTGTTTTATTTATCTGCTAAATTAACAAGACCTTTTTAAAGGATATTGATTTACTTATGGCCTTTCTGGGGCAGGGAGCGCGTGATTTAAAGGGGCCGCGCGCTGAATCAGTGCATAGTTAATGATGCCCCAAAATGAGCAGTTAAAAAAAATGTATTTTAAAAAATCTATGGGGTATTTTGAGCTGAAACTTCACAGACACATTCAGGGGACACCTTAGACTTAAATATTACATCTTTTAAAAACTGGTTCTAGGGCACCTTTTAAGAGGTTGTCATGTCAACCTTGATTTATTGCAATATTGAGGTCAGTTTTACTTTAATTTTAGAAAATAAACATGATTTCTCATCTTACAAATCAATTGTTTCTTAATTTCACTGGCATGTCTCTCAGGACTAGTGCATCTCTCAGCCTACATTCAGCATGAGTAAAATTCTTACTGTTAAAATCAGATACTTTAAGACTTTTACTGCAGTCGTATTGGAATTGGTTACTTGTAACTTTCTTTTTTGATGTAAGGTATCAGTACTTTTACTCAAGTATGGTTTTCAGGTACTCTTTACACCTCTGATCATTTCTCTATATCGTTATTGTTATAGCTGTGGTGTGGACAGTGCTATTCTTTTATATTTATAACGATGTCTTAGATCTATATCTTTATCGTTAACTTTATCGTTATCATTCTTGGTGTGAACGTGTCTTAAGGCTCGTCGCCTTCCATTGCCAATTGCGCGCGTTGCATGTGCTTAATCTGGCAAGCCTTGTGAGGTGCAGGAGAAACAACTCTTTCCAATATTTAGAATTTGGACTGCATTACCCATTTCAACCACTAGCTGTCAATATTACATACTGCACCTTTAATGATGTTCACTTTATTATTTGTTGTTTTTACTATTTATTATTGTATTTATTTTTTAAATTATTTATTGTAATTTATTTATTTAATTGATATTTGTATAACTGATTTATATCTATATTTATATCTAATTGTATTTATTATTGTATTTATTTTTTTAATTATTTATTGTAATTTATTTATTTAATTGATATTTGTATAACTGATTTTATGATATATATATATATATATATATATATATATATATATATATATATCATAAAATCAGTTATACAAATATCAATTAAATAAATAAATTACAATAAATAATTAAAAAAATAAATACAATAATAAATACAATTATTGCACATTTGTCAAACAACACATTTTATTGAATTTTATATATCTATTTTTATTTTTATTTATAGCTATAGTTATTTTTCTCCTGAAATCCGCTATAAGCCTCCTTTAAACTTGCACAAGTTTATTCTTTCCACTTCCTAATATTGTTTCTTTGTAAGAAATTGACTCCTTACATTTCAGATGCATAATAAATAGATTATTCTATAACTCTAATAAAAATATTTACCAGGAAACTAGACACTGCATTTGTAATTTTTAAAGCTTTGTTATGTGGTACAAGTGTTATTTTAGTTATCTATTATTTATATTTATATTTTTTTATATATTCAGTTTTCATTTTCAATTTAGTTTGTTTTAGTAGGCCTAATTTTGTACTAAATTTAAATTTTTTTAAAAAAATATATATATTTTTTAACATTTCAATTTAGCTTTAATTTATTGTTTATTTCTTCAGTTTTATTTTTATTAATTCACTTAAACATATTTTTTTTGTAGTTGCCATGCAAGGCAACATTTTTAATTTCTGCTTTTTAAGGTTGTTTTTCATCTAATGTTTATAGTTTTATTTCAGCTGTATTTCAATTAATGATAATGATTTTTAATAGGTTTAATTTCAGTTAACAATAACAACAATGGAGTGTACACTGAGTGTGACCGATGTTATGTAACTATGCATGTATGTGCTGCAAAAAATGTAGCACTGGTCCCATCCAGTCAGCGAAAGGTCGCGTTACCATGATTTACACGTTCATGATGACAGAGCGACAGGCGGCGTCTACTGCTATCAAAAGGCCTACGATTTCAGGCAGCGAGTAAGGCTGCCTCCTCCCTCCATCTCTGCCAGAGGAAGACAGCAACACTGTTTACCCACGCAGCCATGCCCGCCTCATCCGGCTCCCAAAAGATAAATAAGAAGGGCAAAAGCCAACAAGAGGAAGCAGAAAGGGCCCTTTGTGGCTAAGAGCGAGGTCTCTTTCAAGCTGTTTTCCCACAGCGCCGAGTCCCCGATAGAGGGCCTGACTGCGGTAACTCTCGCTGGTGCCGGGGCCCAGACAGGCCGGGTAGGCCTCACTAGGCCACAAGCAGCCATTGTCTGTCGCCACAGAAACCAGCGTCTTCATGTCAGACATGTTTTTCTGTTTGTTTTCTTTTTTTGTCTTTAATGTGGCCAGGGGAATGTTTCCTCCCCTTCTCCCCCCAACCCATCCACATTTCTTTCCCTTTTTTCTTCTCCCTCCAAATGTTTTCTTCCTCCCTCTCTTTCTTGCTCCATCTCTCTTTATTCCTCCAAAAGATTGTCATTTGTAAAGCTCTTGAGCGGTAGGCAGGCCCTATCTTTGTCATGGTGTTGTGGCCTGCCTCTCTCATTTTTTTTTTTTTATCTTACTTTATGAGGTTTTGGCACAAGCTCATACTTTTTCTGACTTGAAAAAGGGGGAAAAAAACACTCAAAAACAACAAAACCTATCCCCAAAGAATTCTGTCGTTCCCACGCTAAGCCAATTTTCTCCTCAAGATTAAACAAGCACCAACAACAGAAGGAAAAGGAGAAAGTGAAGAAAAGGGAGAAGATCTGGTTATGATTCGAGACTCTAAACTAAGAGAGGATGCCCCACAGACATCGAATGAGAAAAACAAATCTGTAAAAAAGAGAAGTGTTTCTATTTTTAAGAGTCTAAAGAATGTCACTGTGTGCCATGACTCAAAGGATTTGCAGCTCCATGGTAATCAGTTCATTCTGACTGAGATCGTCAACCACATCACACACACTACGGCATCTTTTATGAGCTGGGCAAGAGGAGGGGAAGAAATGAAAGTCAGAATAATTTATTTTGCGCTCGTAGCCAGTGCCACAGCATTGTTTTGGCAATGTTACTCTAAATTCTCTTTGGTATTTGCTTGCAACCACTGTTTATCTTAAAATGGATGTTTTATATACTGTAGCTGAAATATCTTCTTGGTTTTGTATTCAAATTTTCAAGTAATTTACAACTCAAGAGGTGAATTCACTAAACTTTTGCCAAACGTTTGCGCACACAGTATCTCAGCGCAAATATCTGCATCTTAATTACTTCACTTAACCTTTATGTAAGTTTACACGACTACGATGTACTCAAAATTTAATTTTTTTTCCTTCGCATTTTTTTAATGTACAGACGACACCATTGTTTTTGTCATTGATCATTGAGCCACGAAAATGACTAAAAATGCTGTATTTTACAGTCAGGCCAGTAGTTGGCGATGTCACTTTTTAAAAAACACTACGCGCCTATAGACTGAACATGTAATATGCATCGGCATGACGTCACCGTTTTCACTAATTTGCGTTTTTGTCATTTGAAAGAATACGACAACAGCATTGTTTTAAAAAACTTTGAAACTTTGCACTTTGAAACCAGTTTTCAAAAGTTTGCGATTTTGCGACATTTTGGCGAATTGGTGGCTTATTCTTATGAATTTGTACGTTTTCTACAATCTGCTTACGCCACACTGAGGGTTAGGGTCAGCATTGGACCTTAATGCTTACTTCTTCTAAAAATTATACTTGTTCATACAAATCACACTGCATGAATTTAACAGCATGCGCTTCGGTTGCTCAACAACAACAAAGCTGGAGAATCTCACGCAGCCAAAATGACGATTGTCAGCCTTACATTGTTCAAATCGGAGTTGGAAACTGATGGAGAGTCTCAGGAAAAAGTTTTATACTTTTTATAATGCAACTGGATGTTTCTGAATGGTTAGTGGATAAATTTATGTTGCTGTGGAGATTATTCAGCTCATCAACTAGCATGTGCCGTCATGTTAATCTTTTGTGCAAATCCACATGTGAATTGACCCGATTTTTTGAAACAGTCTGGTGTAAAATGACGGCATGGCAAAAATAGTATTTTTTTACTCTTAATCTTCTCTAAAGCAGCCCAACATGGCTTCACCCCCTTTGGTGCATGTTCCCAGGGGCAGGGTTTATGTAAATTTTAGTGATGTCACTAACCCGGGAAGAAGCTCTTTGTAGTCCCTACCAGCCGTTTGTTGTAGTCCTTAATCAGCAAATTCTTTAAAAGAAAATATCTCCCTTTGCATTGAACTTTGAGCGTCATAACTTTGCAGATGTTGTTAACACTAACATTACACACTAACTAAAGTTAAAAAAGTGAAATCATAATCAAGGACCCCTTTAAAATCACCAAAACACCTAGACATTTAACTGAGATGTATTGTCCTAATACTTTGCATTGGAAAAGCTGTCATAGCATTCCAAAGAAAGCTAATTTTAGCTTTCCAAGAAGAAGAGGATTATACAGGTGTTGTTGAAAGGATGGGCTAAAGTTATATTACGCCTAACATAATCAGCTAGAGGTGCTAGCGCTAGTTGTTCGGTTTGGGACTGATGAACAGCCAATCACAAACCAAACAAAAATAACTTTAGGTTACCATCTTTATCTGAGTATTGTTGATTACTGTAATGGCTTATTTGGTAGCTTATTCAATATGTGCATGTCTTGTGCATACTGTATGTTTACTTTTTACAGACAATTTCAAATTTCCTGTCAACTGAGAAAAACAATTTCGAAAGCTCATGTATGCACAGTTATTATCAGAGTTTTGATGTACATGTAAACTCATTAATTTGCTTTAGTCCGGCACTTAGTTTAGGATTAGCTCAGCATGTAGTTTGGTCTTAGTTTCAGTGTTTGGTGGGTGTTGGAGAGCTGTCAGTCTGTGGTCAGCCTGCATGATATTGAGGGCTGCAGGCCTCCGGCTCTGTCCACCACGCTGCTATGTTTGAACTTAATTACAGCCAGTCGGCCCTGTCATTACAGCCCAGAGCAGCCGAGCGACGGCCGGCCTGTAAGGTAGTGGCGGCAGAATCCCAAACAACAGCGTGCAGTCACACACTCTCTGCAAACACACATTGGGATGGACACAGACGTATCCAAACCGCACAGACACAAACAGATGCAAGCGAGACCATTGTCACGCACTCCACATTAACACAAACAAATTCCTTGCCTTGCAGCAGACATAGATTATCATGCATACATAAATCATACGCTAATAACTGTGTTCTCTATCAATGGTGTTTTATTGACAGAACTAGGGCATAGTTAATAGAACAGTTGACCCAGAAATGAAAATCATGTTATTATATATTTTTATATCGTTACTTTTTTATTGGAACCCAAAATAGGAAATTTTTGATGATTTTTATACACACACACACACACAAGTCCTCACAAGGTCAACATATATGGTATATGAAAACTCTTTCTGATGACGGAAGTGATGTCTCGCGCTTTGCTTCAATGAATGCGAGAGATCACTTCCGTTGTCAGAGCGCGTTCAGACCTCACTAACCGGATGTGCAGGGCAGTTGGACATAGTGGTGTTTTAGAGGTAAAAAATGATATAAATACTGTTCGGTTTCTCGCACAAACCGATCGTTTCGTGTCTTAGGACATCAATGTGTAGTCACGAGCCGCAGGGTTTAATGTGGATTTGTCTGTGCGTGTTTTTTTGACTCTTATAGATGGAATTCCCATTGACATGCATTATACGACTGACAGACGGCAACGGTTGGAGTTAAAAATCATCATTTGTGTTCTACTGAAGAAACAAAGTCACCTACATCTTGGATGCCCTGGGGGTGAGCAGATAAACATCAAATTTTCATTTTTGGGTGAACTATCCCTTTAACTTGGGGTTCATAAGCTTCAAAAAACATAAACATGGTAGGCTTTTTTAGAATAAAAAATATAAAAGAGAGAAATGATTAATTGGGGAATCGAAAAATCAGTAAATTATGAATAAATTCTTAATGCCATTGTGTAAATAATAAGTAGGCTAATCATGCAATCAATAAAAAAGTTACTGTAATCTGATTATGAAAATTTTAAAACATAATAATAATATATATATATATATATAATTTAAAATAATAGAAATAGAATAAATATACACGAGTTGTTTTTTTTTTGGTTTTGTGTGAACTGTTCCTTTAATAAGTTGAAGGCAATGAGTGCTGCAGACAGCAAAGCTCTTCTTGTGGCTGGAAGCATGTGGTTGTTGCAACAGCAATTATTATTCTCCTTTGCCTCAAATAAATGATAATAAAAAGGCTGACATGTTTATTTCTGGCAGTCGTTGGCCTGGGAGAGAAAAAGAAGATGCGCGGGGCACAATGAGACATCGTTTCTGAATGACACAAGGACATTAAGTGGTAATTACAGAGAGACGAGATTTCCTTTCTGACCACAGAGGAGAGTGGTGTCTTCAGACTGCATTGGGGCGCCGGTCCTATTAAGGCCCCCCAAATTGGTATCATATCACCAAGACCCCCAACTACACCCCTCCATCTGATGTCTAGATCCTCCAGACCCTTTGTGGTGTATTATGACCGTTCCACCTCAAACAAACACACCCACCTACCGCCCACAACACGCATGCACACAAAAGAGACAGTCAAAGCTCTGTGTCAGATCTTGTGATCAGGGGTCTGCGCTGGTGCCACAAAACAAATTCCTGACATTCTGTGATAATTCAAACATTTCACGCCGCAGTTTTTGCACCCATGAGAGGCAGAGCTTGGGAATGGAAAATGCCACCATGTCATGGCAATCTCTCCCTATTGTCTCTCTCTTTAATCAGTGCTCTTCTGTGGCTCTAAATATCTCAGTGGTGTGCATCTATGCCTGGGAAAAAGCAGCTCTTTGCCCTGCTCGGGCCCTGAAACACACCATTTCACCGCACTGTCTGTCTCCTTGCATATGATGACAGGAAAATTTTCACTTCAATCTTAATGTGTAGGAGCACCTTAAGAGATCTAAGAATGGCAAAAAACAAAAGTCCACCATATTTATGACACATCCAAAAGTGGTGAATCAAAAGCACTTATTTTGGATCTTTTGGGGGAGCACTCCATCTTGAGGCAGGAGCATCAGCATTTGATTTAGGGTTGTTTTAAGTTAAGGGATTCTGGTTTTTATGTATGAATTATAAGAATGAGTTTTAAGCCTAGCAGCATACACAGATTATCATACATACATATAATATAATAAATGTGTTTCATTGACAGAACTGAGGTGTGGTTAATGGAATAGTTGACCCTAAAATGAAAATTATGTCATTATTATATTTTATAGTAATGTATATTATTATATTGTTCCAAACCCATATGCTATTTCTTTTTTTAATGGAACCCCCAAAAAAAAGAAATTTTAAGAATTTTTGTTGTCATACAACAGTAGTTCATCATATTCACTGACCAGGAAATGTCATTCCAAAAATGACTGTATATATATATATATATATATATATACACACACACACACACACACACACACACACTTCCCAGCCAAGTTTTGTTGTTTAAAGGTGCAATCAAATTGACAGGTGAATCTCAACATAACACATGTACGCCCCCAATATTTGCATATGCCAGCTCATGTTCAAGGCATTACACAAGGGCAACCAGTATTAACGTCTGGATGTGCACAGCTGAATCAACAGACGAGGTAAGCAAGCAAGGACAACAGCGAAAAATGGCAGATGGAGCAATAATAACTGATATGATCCATGATTACTTGATATTTTAACTGATATTTGTAAATTGTCTTTCTAAATGTTTCATTAGCATGTTGCTAACGTACTGTTAAATGTGGTTAAAGTTACCATCGTTTCTTCCTGTATTCACAGAGACAAGAGACAATTTTTAAACACTTGCAGTCTGTATAATTCATAAACACAACTTCATTCTTTATAAATCTCTCCAACAGTGTGTAATGTTAGCTTTAGCCACAGAGCATAGCCTCAAACTCATTCAGAATCAAATGTAAACATCCAAATAAATACTATACTTACGCGATTAGACATGCTGCATGATGAACACTTTGTAAAGATCCATTTTGATGGTTTTATTATCTATGTGAACTTTGTTTATGCAGTGATAGAGTCGAGAGCTCAGGAGGGGCCGGAGAGAGCGAGCAATTAAAGGGGCCGCAGCCTGAATCGGCGCATTTCTAATTATGCCTCAAAATAGGCTGTATTAAATGTATTTTTTTTAAAAAAGGGGTATTTTGAGCTACAACTTCACAGACACATTCAGGGGACACCTTAGACTTATATTACATCTTGTAAAAAAACGTTCGATGGCACCTTTAAAATGTTAATAGATGTAAAAGACATAGGCCATAGTAGGGCTGTGCGTGTAAACCTCACTCCCATCCGGGTCATGGCACCAATGTAACCCCTCCTGTTTGAACCACCCACTCTAAGTGGGACTCGACCCAGGTCCGTCCGCATGGAAGTCTGGATTTGAGTCCCACTTAGAGCGGCGGTTCGAACAGGAGAGTTTACACTGGTGCCGTGACCCGGATGGGAGTGAGGTTTAGGGGGGTGAGCGTAACAGTCGTAGTCTAGTAAGAGCTGTGTGTGTAAACCTCACTCCCCTGACCTCAAGAGGCGCTCTAGCAACTGACGCTAGAGACTGCGGTCTTTAGCCTCCTTGTCAGTGCACCAGACTCCCAAGTGGACGGACCAGGGTTCGAATCCCGCTTTGAGCGGGCGGATCGAACAGGAGAGGTTACATAGGCAAATGCTTAAGAGTCTATTATTGCAGTGATTATTATGTTTCTAGCATGGTGTTTGGTAACAGTTCTTCTAAACATAATTGATGGAGTGTGTAGCTTTTAATTTCTAAAACAACCATGTAGGAAGCCATCATGGCCATATTCCAGGATGACAATGTCAAGATTCACCAGGGTCAAACTGTGAAAGAATGGCTGGGAGGGAGCATAAAGAATCATTTTCACACATGAATTGGCACCAGACCTTAAATTCATTGAAAGTCTTTGGGGTGTGCTTGAGTAGACTTTACAGAGTGCTCACCTCTTGCATTGTCAATACAAGATCTAGACCAAAAAATGATGCACCTCTTGATGTTGTGATGTTATTTCCATCAAGAGGTGTATCAATTTTTGTATTCTAATATATTTTAAAATTTAATTTATGTTTGTGATTGCACAGCAGATTTTTAAGCAGCTTTATTTATGAAACAACATGCTATTGCACTGCACTGTCTCCTCGCATATGATGTCAAGAAAATATTAAGTTGGGTCCTTCAGTCTTAATGTAAGAGCAACCTAGGATATCTGAGAAAATGGCAAAAACAAAAATTATATTTATGAAAAATCCAAAAGAGGCGAATCAAATGCACTAATTTTTGGTTCATTTAGAGGAGCACGCCATTAAAAAAAATAAAAAATGCATTTGATTTAGGGTATAGTTTCAAGTTTACAGGATTCAGGGACAGCACTCTGGCTTGTATATAGGAATTATAAGGATGAATAGAGTTTTATGAGGTGCTATAAATTTCATTTTAAAAAGAGGGTGTATGGCGGCTTATGTCCACTCGCCTACCCTGTGGTTTAGAGGGGCCACCATGAAGCCTTTGTGTTCTGTGGGTTTACCATGGGAAAATTCTGCAAACAAATAACTCACCCGGTGACCCATCAGTGTTAAAAATCACTTTTGAGCGCTGTGGATTGTGATGCATGGGTGCGGTGCGGCCTGCAGGAACTGCATGTTTGTTTTATCTCGGTCCAAATGTTAAAAAACAGCTATTTTCAGGCTAAAGCAAGCAAATAAACACACATTCCATTGCAGACAATGGGGGTAGGCACATGGTCTGACATGAGCTGGCAGTACGGGCATGTTAGGATTTGGGCATTGTGAAGACATCAGTCCTCACTCAGAGCAGGATCTATTTCAGAGCACATGTCAGTTTATCATCTTGTCTCACAATGGTGGTCGACCACTATGCTGAAAAATAAACTACTTCTGAATGTGCTGTTCATCACCCTGTCGTCTGTGTAACAGTGCTGTAAATGTGCACTTGTTGATACTCTTGGCAGTATCAACTGTTTCAGGGCTTTTGCTCCCTCATCTGGTGATAGTGGTAATTGCATTTTCTTCACTGCCGTTTTTTCATAGTATCCACCTTAAGGATTAGTTCACTTTCAAATTAAAATTTCCAGATAATTTACTCACCCCCATGTCATCCAAGATGTTCATATTTTTCTTTCTTCAGTCAAAAAGAAATTAAGGTTTTTGATGAAAACATTTTTCTCCATATAGTGGACTTCAATAGATCCCGAATGGTTAAAGGTTAACATTACAGTTTCAGTGCAGCTTCAAAGCTGATCCCAGACGAGAAATAAGGGTCTTATCTAGAGAAACCATCGCTCAAAAAAAAATTTTTTGTAAGTTTTAACAATAATTCTCAAATTCTCATCTTGAACTAGCTCTCTTCTTCTCTAATAGAATTTCAGCAGTGTAGACACTAAGGCTAAGTGTATTACTGCCCTCCACAGGTCAAAGTTTGAACTAATTGTTATATACTTGCACTAGCATATTGTATATGACAATTTAGTTCAAACTTTGACCTGTGGAGGGCAGTAATACACTTAGCAGTGTCTACACTGCTGGAATTCTAATAGAGAAGAAGAGAGCTAGTTCAAGATGAGCATTTATGGTTTAAGCGTATAAAAACTGTAAAACATTTTTTTAGAAAATGAGCAATGGTTTCTCTAGATAAGACCCTTATTTCTCGTCTGGGATCGCTGCAAAACTGTAATTTTGCCTCTCAACCGTTTGGGCTCCATTGAAGTCCACTATATGGAGAAAAATCCTGGAATGTTTTCATCGAAAACCTTAATTTCTTTTTGACTGAAGAAAGAAAGACATGAACATCTTGGATGACATGGGGGTGAGTAAATTATCAGGAAATTTTAATTTGAAAGTGAACTATTCCTTTATGAGGTGGCGCGGCCATTTGTAAATGAAATGGTATATTTAGTGGTCAAAGCACTAAAATTATTTACTGGAAATAAATAAAAAAATAAGCCTGGTGACGAATAGCCTAATTTCTGAGAGGACATTTCCTTAAAATTAAATTTAAATTAATTTTAAATTAAACATGGTCTCTCTATTTAAATATTTTTAATCAAGTAATGATTCATCATGACAAAAGTAAAAAAAAAAAAAAAAAATCAGCATTTTGAGGTTTGAGAGGGCGGGGTGGGACCCTAACCATAGCCTACTTGGGAACATAGGAATGACTCCATAACAGAGCTTCAAACTCTCTTTCAGTTCGTTAGTCCTCTCCGCGTTGGCTCTATAGTGCTTAGAAGATTGTACTTCGGTTGTACACTCAAATCAGAGTGTATTTTCAGTATAAATAAGCGGCTGCCGCTGACACCCAAAGTAGTGCACTATATAGGGGACAGGGAGCGATTTCGGGGTCGGACACTATGGCAGCGACAGGAAGTATAACGGAGAAATCAGGAAGCAGTCAACAGGGAGACATTTTTAAAAGACCATCATGAACAACAACCAACCATACACTTGAATGTAAGTATAAACAAATTAACGTTACTGTTGTCGAAAATCCGTTTTTAGCATCAGAGCTAGTAGCTATGTTTTTTTTCATACACTGTTGTTCCGTGTGCACTGGATCGGATTGCTTCCCATAATTCGATTAATACTTAACTTCATTGCTGTAAACATAACATATGCTATGCATTTCTTTTATTCGTGAATTATACCCATTGATGTGTAGCGCGAGCTCGATGTGGTCAGTTGTTGATATGATTGTGACAGTGATTCGATAGTCTGTAGTCCACCTTAAATGTTTATATGGCGAATTGTGCATTTAACTGTGAATATGCTGCCTGTATACAGTAATAATTACACCATTTTTTTCACCTTTTCATATGTTATATTATGTTTGTGCTTTTTGAATGGGTCTTTAATATTTTTAATTGGGCTTATTTTGTATTTTAGGCTAAACACAAATTATGTGCTTTTTGCATATGTAATCGTTGCAAGTGAAATTGTTTAGTTGATTATTATTATTTATTTATTTATTACTTGATATAAGGGTTTACTTTCACTCAACTATTTAAAATGTGTGACAATTCACCTTATTCTGTTTGTTTGTGAAGCTTATAAGATGCTTTTAAAGGGTTAGTTCACTCAAAAATGAAATTTCTGTCATTAATTGCTCACCATCATGTCTTTCCACATCCATAAGACCTTGGAACGCAAATCAAGATATTTTTTTGATGTAATCCAAGTTTTTTTTATTTTTTTTATCCCTCATAGAAAGCAACGTAATTACCTTCATTCAAAGTCCAGAGAGGTATTGAAGACATCATTAAAATAGTCAATGTGACTACAGTGGTTTAACCTTAATGTTACAAAGAGAATCCTTTTTGTGCGCAAAAACAAAACAAAAATAACGACTTTATTCAACAATTTCTTCTCTACCCTGTCAGACTCGTACACAGTTGATGCAGTGAACGCAGTTCAGCGCTTATATGTTTACGTCTGAACATCGGCTCAGTATTGGCCGCCTCCTGCATTAGCATCACACGCATGCGTCGTGCTGCTCACGTGATCAGGCGTTGGCCAATACCAAAGATTATCAATACTGAGTCGGCATTCTGACATCGAACCTAAAAGCACTGTAACGAAAATAGCATAGGAGAATGACAGGAGAGAGAAATATTTGTTGAACAAAGTAATTATTTTTGTTTTGTTTTTGTGCACAAAACTATTCTTGTCGCTTTATAACATTAAGGTTAAACCACTGTAGTCACACTGACTATTTTAACAAAGTTTTCACTACTTTTCTGGACCTTGAATATTGTAATTTTGTTGCTTCCTATTGAGGATAAAAACTCTTGGATTTTGTAAAAAATATCTTAATTTGCGTTCCCAAGATGAACGAAGGTTTGGAATGACATGAGGGTGAGTAATTAATGACAGAAATTTAATTTTTGAGTGAACTAACCATATAAGAATTTGAGAATATGGAATTATTTCATTTTCTCATGATCATCGATTCATTGATTTATTTTTTAACCCTACCAGAGAAACATATGGCTTTCCTACGGTGAATATGGAGGTTCCTTCCTATCTGTCCAGGCTCTTGTCGGAGCTGAACGAACAGCGTAAGAGGGACTTCTTCTGTGACTGCAGCATCATAGTAGAAGGACGTGTTTTCAAAGCACATCGTAACATTCTCTTCGCCAGCAGTGGCTATTTTCGGGCTTTGCTGGTGCATTACCTAAAAGACAACGGCCAGCGACACAGCACGGCCTCTCTGGACATCGTCACAGCCGAGGCGTTCTCTTTCATCCTGGACTTCTTGTATTCGGGTCACCTGGACCTGCGCAGTGACAATGTCATTGAAATAATGTCAGCTGCGAGCTACCTGCAGATGACCGATGTGGTGAACTTCTGTAAGGGCTACATTAAATCATCCCTGGAGATCTGTAACAGGGAGAGGGAGAGACACAAGGACAGGGATTGCTTGGATCATAGTGCAACCCCAGTTTCAGTAACTAGTGCCCCTGTGGCATCCACTTCCGAAGCCGACCAAAGGACCTGTCAGGTCACCGAAGCCCTCAGCCCTGATGATGCCCCAACGGCTGCTATCTGCACACCAGCAGCCACCAGTAGTAAAGACTCAGAGAGCGAAAACTCTCAAGGAGCATTTCCCAACCATCGTCCCATGAATGCTCCGATGAAGATCAGTCCAGGCCCAGATTTAGTCAACTCATCCACCCCAGGTCTGCTTCTGGGGTTGGTGAACCCCAAAATAGAGTATGACCCTGATGAAGAGGGCGAATCTTCACGGGAATCCAAAGAAACGACTCTTTATCAAGGTCCAAATCACGACGGGGAAAGAACAGTTAACACTAGCCCGGCTCCAAGCACTGAACACTCCTCCGTATCGTTTGCTAACTGTCCTATGAAGCAGTTTCCAGACGTGCTGTACAGAGGGGGGATGAACCCTAACCGGGATGAACACTATTCCCAGAGTTTGGGGTATGTTGGATTTGGCCGTGGTGATGATGTACTTGGTCCTCCTGTCCCCTGTGGGATGGAGATTCAGAATGACTGGTATGGGGATGATCCAGGTGAGAGAGGCTGGTTAAAATAGCTACAGTAAAACAATCATTTTTGAATTGTGCTGTAATTTATATGCGTGTTTACACAGGGAGACTGCACAAATGTCCGTTCTGCCCATATACGGCCAAACAGAAGGGCATTTTGAAAAGACACATCCGCTGCCACACAGGAGAAAGGCCGTATCCTTGTGAGGTGTGCGGCAAACGTTTCACGCGACAAGAACATCTTCGCACTCATGCGATTTCTGTAAGTCCTGTGGAATATTTGAATGTGTAGCTATAGAGCTGCCAAAGATTGTTTTTGAGATAAATATGTTTGATAGAATTAAAAGAATGCACAGTTAACCTATTTACCGAACTGGCAATAAATTTGTTTAATTTTGTTCTAAAGAGTGGATAGAGGAAGAACATGAGCAGGTGTCAATATTAAAGGGTTAGTTCACGCAAAAATGAAAATTCTGTCATTAAGGCCGTGTGTCCACCTAAGCGTTTTTTCCAGCTCCGAGCGTACTTTTTCAATTGTTTTCAATGGGAACGGCGCGTTTTTTAAACACCGAGAGCGTAACGAAGCGCTGAGCATATTTTTTAAGCTCAAGCGCTGAGAGCTGGGCGTTTTTTACTGGTCGCCTCGAGTTGAAGAATGTTCAACTTTGAGTAAAACGCTGCGCTCATCACTGTCACTTTTTAGCCAGCTGTCCAATCAGAGTGAAGGAAGGGCGGAACAAATACAACACTGGCCAACTGATATTCCGTATCATAACAACAAAGCGTCTCAACGGAAAAAAATGCTGCGCTGCAGAAGCGCTCTCAAGCGCTCACAGACGGGCATAGAGCGCCTAGCGTTTTCAGCTGGCTAAAAACGCTCTGGTGGACACACGGCCTAAGGTACTCGCCCTCATGTCGTTCCACACCCGTAAGACCTTTGTTCATCTTTCGAACACAAATTAAGATCGTTTTGATGAAATCGGAGATATAATACTGAGCCAGCATTCTGATGTAGAACGAGGAAGTGCTGAACATAAACATTGTATGAGAATGACACAGAAGAGAGGATATTGTTGAATAAAGTTGATATTTTCGCTTTGTTTTTGCGCACAAAAAAGTAATTTCGTCACTTCATAATATTAAAGTTGAACCACTGCAGTTACTTCTACTTTATTAACGATGTCTTTAGTACCTTTCTGGACCTTGAAAGTGTTGGTTAAATTGCTGTCTATTGAAGAGTCCGAAAGCTCTTGGATTTCATCAAAAAGATCTTAATTTGTGTTCTGAAGATGAACGAAGGTCTTACGGGTGTGGAACGATATGAGAATGAGAAATTAATGATGACAGAATTTTCATTTTTGGGTTAATACACATAGTAATCCTGTTGGTGGACTCTCATTTATTAATTCATTACAGGGTGTAATAATTTTTCATGACAAGATTATATAAAAATAAATTATTAAAAAATGACATCTGTCTGGTAGAATTTAATTAATCAAAGCTTAATCATGAAAGATTCCCTATGTTAATGAGTTCACTGCTGATGGCTAGTGATACAGATGTTTTCTGAATTTCTTCCTTAAAGTGAAAAATAAATCATAAAAATGTAACCATATATATTAAAAATAAGTGCATTAAAAAGTAAGTTCATCCAAAAAAATTTTCGTAATTTTTTTTACTCACCCTCATGTCGTTCCACACCCACAAGACCTTCGTTCATCTTCAGAACACAAATTAAGATCTTTTTGATGAAGTCTATTGGTGCGTTCACACCAGACGCGAATGAAGCATTGCGCAAGTGATTTACATGTTAAGTCAATGCAAAGACGCAAATAGACATCTTGCGGCGCAAATGAAGCGATTCTTGCGAATGATGCGGTGCGAATTGAGTGTTTCGGGCATTTGACGCGTGTAACGTCTGCTTCGCGTGAAACGCGCAAATTGAAAAATCTGAACTTTGGCGAAAATTCGCGCCGCGTTAACCAATCAGGAGCTTGCTCTAGTAGTGACGTGACGTAGCGAGCTGAGGCAGAAATCCGAAACAACAAAATCATCGTCGCTGTACATCGTCATACGTTTATAGAAACGGGAATAAAAAGGATCTTGCTTGAAAGAAAGTGAGTGAGGAGGTTGGACAATCTGGCAAGTTGTAAAAAACAGTCTTTACTCAGTTTGATCTATATAAATATACATTTTGAGACTACAAGCTAGCTAAAGCCGACCAATTGAGCTTATTCGCTGTAATTTACAACTATTTCCCCACTGACAAGTTGTGTTTATTCAGAGGAATTGTACAGAAAGAAGTGGAAGAGTCTGGGAGACATAAAGGTGTGGGAGAGCCCCTCTCATGACGCGAATTCGCGTCTGTTGTGAAGTGAATTTCACGCACGAATGAAGCGAGTAAACTCAAAACGTTCAAGCGTCCAACTACGCATTTATTCGCGTAAGTCGCGTCTGGTGTGAACCCACCATGAGAGCTCTCTTTCCCTCTATAGAGATCCAACACAACTACCAACTTCAAGCAAGGTCTAGAAAGGTAGGAATGACATTATTAAAGTACTCCATGTGACTCCAGTGGTTTAACCTCAATTGTTTTATGAAGCGACATGAGTGCTTTGTTTGTGCAAAAAAAATTTTTTACCACTTATAAAAACATTGATCTGCAACGTGCATTCGCAAGAGCTTCACGACTCATGCGCGTTGTGTTCAGACTCGCGCATCGACATAACGCACATGCACGAGTGTTCACGAGAGCATCACGACGCATGTGTTTTGTGTTTGTGCGAGAGCTGACATTGTTGTGTGAATGCTTTGGATAATATTGATTTGTAAGTAAAGCGGTAAATTGTGTTGCTTCATAAAATTGAGGTTAAACCACTGGAGTCACATGGAGTACTTTAATGATGTCATTCCTACCTTTCTGGACCTCTCAGATTTCATAAAAAATATCTTAATTTGTGTTCCGAAGGTCTTACTGATGTGGAACAACATGAGGGTGAGTAATTAATGACAGAATTTTCATTTTTGGGTGAACTAACCCTTTAAAACAAATGCATTAAAAATACAGCCAAATTGCAGCCAGTTCAAATTTGAGGCTAAAAAATGAGGTGGATTGTATCTGCATCTGGTGATTTATGTATCTGTTTAAATGTATATTTGTCTTTTAGGTCCATCGCTCCACCTGGCCCATTGTTTGCAAAGGCTGTCGTCGAGTGTTCTCAGGCATTGTGTCCCAGGGAATGAAGAGATTTGGACTTTGCGACGGCTGCACCTTTGTTACTACAACTAATGAGGATCCCTCCTCCATGAACCTCAGCATCCAGTCTGAAGCTATGGAGAGGGGCGCTAGAGACTCTGATTGGCCCATGTTTATCGTGGAAGGGGATGAAGCGGAGGCGAGTGCTAGTACTGCTGGTCAGGATGATAAGCAGAATGTTGCAAAGCAGCTTGGGGAGAATGGCATGGTAGATTCATTACCATAGTTACACTTGTTTACCAAATGAATAAAAAAGGACATGCATAAGAGGCTGAGGCAGGGTGTGACCAACGCTGTACTGGTGACAAACTACCGGTTTAGTCACTTTCTTTAATATATTTTTGTGGGTTAGAAAAGACGGTTAATTATTTGGTGGAATTAAAAGATTAATTTTATTAGAAACATTACACAGCTAGGAAAGCTTTGAAACATTATGTTTGGGTTTAGTACAAATCTACAGTAGCTAATATGGATTATGAACATATTTTGCTGTATGACAATGAGGGCACAACGGATTTGAATGTGTTGTGGCAGTTGTGTGAATAAATATTTTTATGCTTTAAAGTGACCTGCCTTAAACACTTTTCAGGGACTGTTTCAGTGGTCTTGTCAATTTACTTGTTTGATTAATTAACATTGAGTATTGTTTGTTCCAGAAGTAAAATGCTTTGTCGTCATGAATTGTGGTTACAGTCTTGGTTATTTAGACTATGTATTTGTGTTATTGCAGGGCTCAACGCTAAGGATTTTTCCTACTGGCCCGGCCCCACAACAAAAAATTAATAAAAGTAAAAGACTAGAAAATAGGCCTATAAAATAAGCATAGTTACTGTTTTTGTTGTCTTTGTTACATTTAACCTAAATAAATAGGTTTATGACACCAAAACCCATTAGATTAACTCACTTATATTTTAAATATTGTTAGACAAATAAACAGTAAGTAATAAAATAGTAACAAATAACCAAATTACGAGTAATAGCACAAATAAATACAACAGAAAAACATAAATAAATGATGTAGGTTTAAATTAGATTTTCAGGTACAGAAATTGTAATTAATGTATAGCTAAATATGTAAATTTAGGTTAAACTTTATTAAAGTTAATCAGTCAAGAGCAGTAGATGCATAAAAATGTTTTTAATGTTGAAAATATAATACGTTAAATACTGTTACTTGAAATCATTAAAAATTATTACTGACTTTGTCAGTAGGTGGCACCGAACCACTGTTAATGAGCGAATCAGATAAAACCGATTCATTCAAACGGCTGATTCATTCAGGAAGTGTTGCTCAGAGACGCAAAACAATTCTGTGGACTTTGGAACTATTTTCGTTGGCGAATTAGAGCGAAACGGGCGATTTGGTGTCTTAAATGTAAGTCACTTGATATTAAGTTATTGTTCATTAAACTGTAGGCCTACGCTGAATAAAATCAATATCACATCTGTAATCATGCTAATATTTGGAGAAAAACTATGCTCTTTGTGTAATATTGGTTAACTATATTAAATTATATACATACGAAATATTTACAGGGACATTTTGCCCCTTATCTTGAATTCTGGGGCATTCTAAAGGCATTTTAATAGACAAAGTCACGCAGTGAAAGCGTGCACTCGATGAGTGTTTTTTGATAGTTTTTTAAAAAGTGAGGGGCATACTCGATAATATCAGATCGCTAAATCAGCAATTACGATATCATAGACGATATATATCGCACACCCTACAGCACTGCCCTCATCGGCAAGTGACCGTTCCGTCTACAGTCCCGAGCGTCGTTCACACTGGCCCCGGGCCATCGGGCAGTCCTTATTGTCGAGCCCTGTATTGTTTAGCCTAAACTACCTTTCTTAGTTGCCAAGAAGTTATGAAAGTGAAAATGCTTTTTTCCCTTCATTTTGTTTTTGAAAAAAATAAAAAATAATAATAATAAATATATATATATATATATATATATATATATATTATATTGTTAGGATAAGTATAAATAACTTTTACAGCTTTCATTTATAAACATTTCTCCTTTTATAAAAGAAAAAAATTACAGTGCATTAACCAGTACCGATTCCCGAGCAAATGAGTCTTATGAGTCGGTTCATTTTAGTGAATCAAAAACAAAGAAGAATCGTAAACAACTGTTAATTGCGGTCCCAGTCCCCATCCGATTCCCTGTAGTGGCGAGTTGTTTTGCAGGTAAGTCCTGGGTTGTTGTCACATGTGATGTCATATGATTAAACCAGGAAGCAAATACAAACTTGGTTGCTCGGGTTTTTGGAGATGCATTGTCTAGTCACAAGGTATCGTAAGCCAGCAGAAATTCACTTTTACTGATCACAGTGCCCGAGCTCACGTTATTTGATATCATCATGCAAGTGACTCTGAGTCAGATATCGCTGCTTCTTTGTTTACTATCATGCGCATCAACAAACGGGGCTCGATATACACCAGATTGGGCCAGTCTGGACTCTAGACCTCTGCCTGAATGGTACGACGAGGTAAAGTTCGGGATCTTCGTTCATTGGGGGGTGTTTTCAGTGCCCGCGTTCGGCAGCGAGTGGTTCTGGTGGTACTGGAAGGGCGCACATGAGTCTCAATATGTCCAGTTCATGACTAAAAACTATCCCCCTGGATTCAGCTATACGGACTTCGCACCTGATTTCCACGCGCAGTTTTTTGATCCCGATGAGTGGGCTGATATCTTCGAAGCTTCAGGAGCAAAGTAGGCTACATACTTGTTTACGATATGCGTTAGCAATGAGCCTTTCTGTGTCTGTATACTAAATACATGTAATTTTTTTTAATTATTATTCTTTTCAGATATGTGGTTCTCACATCGAAACACCACGAAGGCTTCACAAATTGGGGGTCGCCAAATTCCTGGAATTGGAATTCTGTTGATAACGGACCTCACAGGGACCTTGTTGGAGATTTAGGCAAGGCAATAAGAAAGAGGTATTGTGTGAATAATTGCAACAAAGGCTATATCTTTGTAAGGTTTTGAGTACTTTTTCTCTATTTTATCCATCCATTTTGTATTAGGTCTCTGCATTATGGACTCTACAACTCTCTGTATGAATGGTTCAATCCCATCTACCTGAGTGACAAGCAAACTGGTTTCAAGACCCAGGAGTATGTTGCTAAAAAAGTTTTGCCAGAACTCACCAATTTGGTCAACAGGTAAATTTGCAGCATCAGTCATGTGATGGTACGGGCTGGAGAACAAAGAACAATTGTTTATGACATAAGGCTGACTGTTCAGTTGTATTTGTCTGTGTAAAGATCAACCTTTACAGCCTACATTGTGTATGTGGTTTTACATTATGAAACGGTTAGTTGATGTTTTTAACATCTCAGGTACAAGCCAGACTTGATTTGGTCAGATGGGGACTGGGAAGCACCTGACACTTATTGGAACTCTACAGAATTCCTCGCCTGGCTCTACAACGACAGTCCAGTCAAAGTGAGATCATCTTGTCATGTCATTTTTATTTTAAAGGTGCCCTAGAATCAAAAATTGAATTTATATTGGCATAGTTAAATAACAAGAGTTCGGTACATGGAAAAGACATACATTGAGTTTCAAATCCCATTGCTTCCTCCTTCTTATATAAATCTCATTTGTTAAAAAGACTTCCGGAAAACACGCGGATCTCAACATAACACCGACTGTTACATAACAGTCGGGATCATTAATATGTACGCCCCCAATATTTGCATATATGCCAGCCCATGATCAAGGCATTAGACAAGGAAAGGCAGTATTAACGTCTGGATCTGTGCACAGACAAGGTAAGCAAGCAAGAACAATAGCGAAAAATGGCAGATGGAGCAATAATAACTGACATGATCCATGATATCATGATATTTTTAGTGATATTTGTAAATTGTCTTTATAAATGTTTCGTTAGCATGTTGCTAATGTACTGTTTAATGTGGTTAAAGTTACCATCGCTTCTTATTGTATTCACGGAGACAAGAGCCGTCGCTATTTTCATTTTTAAACACTTGCAGTCTGTATAATTCATAAACACAACTTCATTCTTTATAAATCTCTCCAACAGTGTAGCATTAGCCGTTAGCCACAGAGCACAGCCTCAAACTCATACAGAATCAAACGTAAACATCAAAATAAATACTTTACTCACATTAGCTGTGTGAACTTTGTAAATGCACTGTAATATAGTCAAGAGCTCGTGTGGCAGGGAGCACGCCATTTAAAGGGGCTGCGCTGTCAAAATCAGTGTATAGTTAATGATGCCCCAAAATAGGCAGTTAAAAAAATTAATTAAATTAATTCACAGACACATTCAGGGGACACCTTAGACTTATATTACATCTTGTGAAAAAGCATTCTTGGGCACCTTTAATATGACAAATTGTAATTCCGATCATAATGACTGCATTATTGCGCTCCTTACAGGATGTGGTGGTGACCAATGACAGATGGGGGGCGGGCTGTTACTGCAAACATGGAGGTTATTACAATTGTGCAGACAAGTTCACTCCCGGACAGCTGCCTAATCACAAGTGGGAGAAATGCCAGTCAGTGGACACATTATCATGGGGGTATCGCCGAAATATGAAGCTAAGCGAACTGATGGATCTACCAAGAATTATAAAGGTGTGATGTGTTGCAGTGTAAATAATATATACAAAAGTTTGTGAAAGTTCATGTGGTGTCTAATGAGTCAAGTAAGTTTTAACCTCTCATATGTTGTGACCACAGGACCTGGTCTACACCGTGGCCTTAGGGGGGAATTACCTGTTGAATGTGGGACCCACAGCAGACGGCGTGATCGCACCTGTCTTTGAGGAACGTCTCAGAGGAATTGGAGCCTGGCTGAAGATCAACGGTGAAGCCATCTATGCAACTAAACCTTGGAGAGTTCAATCTGAGAATGCTACTTCTCTTGTCTGGTGTGTTGATGTTTTTAAACTTCCTCTTTCTATGCCTTACTGTTTCTTTTGAAAAGCTCCAGCTCTGAGCTGCTGTGTACTTATTCTCACTTAATATTCATGAGATAGCTGATAGCTAGGGTTTATATTGTATGCCCTTTACTCCTCAGTTTTCATCATTCCAACGCTCCAGATGGAAGACTGTAGATGTCAAATATTTTTAGGGCAAAAGTTTGTCTTGTTCACATGTTATGTCAGTAAACTGGTCATATGATTGTCATAAATAATTTGAATTCTTTGAACCACTGCAGTCATGTCGACTTTTTTAACGATTTCTTTAGTACCTTTCTGGACTGTGAAAGTGGAGGTTAAATTGCTGTCTATGGATGAGTCAGATTTCATCAAAAGTATCTTAATTTGTGTTCCAAAGATGAACGAAGGTCTTATGGGTTTGGAACATCATAAGGTTGAATAATTAATGACAGAAATTTCATTTTTGCATGAACTAACCCTTTAATTAGCACACTCAATAATTTGTTTTATTTTTTTCCTGTAATTCCAGGTATACTTCAAAAAACACCAGCACTTTATATGCGATCATCACCGCCAATCCCATGCAAAACTTCTTTAAGCTTTTGATGCCCAAAACCTCCAACAGCACAGTGGTAAATATCCATGAATTCATTAGAATTTAGGAGTAAAATGTTATTTTTTGTAAATTAAATAAAATTACTTTTATGATATCATTGAAGTATATTTCCTCTCTATTCAGGTGACTTTGTTGGGGAACCCTGAGCCTTTGAAATGGACTCCTCTACAATCAACAGGACTGACTGTGCAGCTGCCTGAACTGCCTTTCACACCCGCTCAAGCCTGGACCCTCAAGCTGGATGGGGTGGCATAAAGCCTTTAAAACTTTTTAAAAAAGATTTTAATTACATTTGTTTTAAGAAATGTTTGTATAAATCAAGTTTTTATTGTTATCCAGATGATTTGATATGATTGCTCAATAAAAACGCCTGACTGAAAGACACCAAAACCAAATGTCATTTTCAGCTTGTTAATTTCCGGCTTCTCATAATCTGAGATAACATTGCATATTAGATACCTTGGAACCTAGGGCTAAAATGGAAACATAATTTCAACTGATGCTAGTTTCATTTTATTATTTGCCTATTCAAACTGATAAGACTGATAAAAGTGAAGAAAATCATTCTTTGTAATAGACCGTTGGCTGAACGTCTGATGCGTACATATGGCACACTTAAGGGTTAGTTCACCCAAAAATGAAAATTCTGTCATTAAGTACTTACCCTCATATCATTCAACATCCGTCAGACCTTCGTTCATCTTTGGAACACAAATTAAGATATTCTTTCATAAAATCCAATGGCTCAGTGAGGCCTGCATTGATAGCAAGACAATTAACACTTTCAAATGCCCAGAAAGCTACTAAAGATGTATTTACAACAGTTAATGTGACTACAGCGGTTCAACCTTAATGTTATGAAGTGACAAGAATACTTTTTGTGTGCCAAAAAAAATGACTTTATTCAACAATATCTAGTGATGGGCGATTTCAAAACACTGCTTCATGAAGCTTCGAAGCTTTACGAATCTTTTGTTTTGAATCAATGGTTTGGAGCGTGTATCGAACTGTCGAAGTCACGTGATTTCAGTAAACGAGGCTTCGTTATGTCATAAATGTTTCAAAATTTCGATGGTTCGCCACTGGACGGCGTGACTTTGGCAGTTTGATACACGCTCTGAACCACTGATTCGAAACAAAAGATGCGTTAAGCTTCGAAGTATGTTTTGAAATCACTAGATAATGTTGAATGAAGTCGTTATTTTGTTTTTTTGCCGCACAAAAAGTATTCTCGTCACTTCATAACATTAAGGTTAAACCACTGTAGTCACATTAACTGTTTTAAATACGTCTTTAGTAGCTTTCTCGGCATTCAAAGTGTTAATTATCTTGCTGGCAATGCAGGCCTCACTGAGCCATCGGATTTTATGAAAAATATCTTAATTTGTGTTCCGAAGATGAACGAAGGTCTTACGGGTGTGGAACGACATGAGGGTGAGTAATTAATTACAGTGATGGCGAGATGAAGCCTCATGAAGCATTGAAGCTTTTCAGCCAAGTGGTTCACAAAAGGGTTCATTTCTCGAGGCTTCATTTGCTCACAATACCACCTGGTGGACAAAGAATGTAAAACAAGTAGGAAC
Source organism: Chanodichthys erythropterus (assembly GCF_024489055.1). Lineage (NCBI taxonomy): Eukaryota > Metazoa > Chordata > Actinopteri > Cypriniformes > Xenocyprididae > Chanodichthys > Chanodichthys erythropterus. Next base: position 26,357,191 of record NC_090235.1, read on the forward strand.
ATTACAGATGACCTGATGTGATCTGATACACTTTAAAACCACACAATCTGTGGTGATCTCATGGGTTTATATACAGAGATGGGTGTAAATACATGGAAATGTATTTAAAATACAAATACAAAATACTGTGTGGAAAAATGTATTTAAATACAAATACAGTATTTTGTATTTTGAAAATACACAAAATACATGTGAAATTGAAGATTCAGTGCAGGTATCCCTATTAGGCTGAAATCTATCTGGGCCTATTCTGAATGCCAAAAAGCATTTAGATGTGTGCAGCTACTTAAAAACTTACCTCATTTCTGCTCTCTCTGTCATTCTCTCTCTCTTTCTTAAGTGCTTGCTTCCTTGCTGGTAATTACAAATAAACTTATGTAGTGCAAAATAGCAGCCATTTACTGCATATACTTACTTCTGACAAGGTTATAATGTAGTCTATTACTTATGGTGAACACTACTAAAAAAACTGTAAAACTGTGGGAACCTTTTCTGCTATATAGCAAAGAATAGGGATGGGTGATATGACCAAAATCTTAATTTTACTTCACAGTAACAATATATGGCATGGTTTCACAATTATCAATATCAGTTGTGATACCACAGCAAAAACTGAATTTCAAACTCTTTTGATGCTTTTTTTTACGCAAGTAGTATAGTAACTTTTATATTTATTTAATGTTTATTTGTTTCTATATACATAATTAGAAAATATAAAGTTTATCTAAAATAAAAACTTTTTTAATTAGAAATCATTTGGCACTTTTTTTTGGTGAACAATAAAACTAAAAGTGTAGTGTATTTTTCATCATTGTCATCACAAATGCACACAATCACTACACTAAACTGATGGAGACAGACAATGATTAACCTAATTATTTCATTTCTACATAAACAATTTTGCATAGATGGGTAAACACAATCACAATTTGGAAATGTGTCCAGTTACATTTTCATAAAGCACCATGTTTGTAAAATTTAAAATGATTACATTTACAAAATAAGCCTGCATAGCAGAAATAATGAATAAAGTAATGGTCGTGTTTAATACAATCGTTAATTGAAATAAAATAATTAATGAATTAAAAAACATATAACACATTGTTCAATTTAGTGTTATACATATCATATTAATATGTTTGTTCTAATGTCACAAGTCACAATTTCAAGTTTACTGGTCATGAAACCCCCCTGTTTTACCCTGGTCGTTCACACCTCTGAGTTTCAAAAAGTCTGTGGAAATGGGCGTGTAAAGCTCTGGAAAAGTGGGAGTGTAGAGGGGGAGAAGAGGGGAGAGAACAACCAATGAAACAGAGACATACAACACACTCATTATACAGAATAATGAATATTAATATATGAGCACGGAGAAAATGTCAACAAACTCCCAAGCCCAAGGGAGAAATGCGAAAGAATATTTAATAGGGCTAATAATAGGCTACTTTGATTACATTTACGAGCACTGCTCTCAAAATCAGTCTTTTAAGAATAATCGTGTCGTTGCGTTCAGATGGGCTACACCACTGTATCAGTGTCCAGTTTGCACTTATAATTCATTTGAAGAAGACTTGATGAAATATGTGTGCATAACTACATCGTGCTGGTTAATGTTTGGTGCAGGAGAATGTGTGAAATAAAAACTTTAAACACAGATACTTTATTCTGTATGAGCTATGTGTCACGTGGCTAGTGTTATTAAACTCATCGTGGAGCTCTGCGCTGAAACCGATCATATGCGCACTCCGCCTGTATATCATAAAAACAATCGTATTTTTCATGTGTTCATATTCAAACTCCAGTTCTGTTCAAAATACAAACAACACACGTGCTGCTGTGCTGAAGGAAATGGTCTACGGCTCGCATGTTTGAACGCATCTAGAGCAGGCAGAGGAGAATGAGCCGCACTTTTGTGACATTTGAATTCTCCGCTGTAATGCGATCTCACGCAAACATATTTTCTATTTGTGCTGGTAGATTACAGCAAAACAATCCACATGCACACAAACCTCTGCTCTGGTCGCGTCTCAGGAAAACACATTGTGTTGTAGCACTGAGGAAACAAACACCTACGATATGTCTCTGAATGACAAGAGACCGAGGCGAGAAAAGTGATACTTCCTCATATCGTATGCATACTACAGCGCAGTGATTGGACTGAATGAGCTTTATGTCATGAATATATGTCGAGAATCGCTCGAAACGGTCTACGTCAGCATGTTCGAAAGTACACGATGACGTCAGATTTTGTGACATTGCTCCGACTCGGCTTTTCAAACATGAAGACAGAAATCGCTCTGAAAAATGCAAAAATAACTATTTTTCACTTATGAATAACATTAATGAGTACCTTTAGTGTTTTCAATGATGTGCAGCCTATACATATCTGTTTACATCTCAAAAAAAGTGTTTTGGGGTTTCATGACCCTTTAACTTGATTATTTGGTTAGGGTTTAAGAAGTGTATTAAAAACTTTTTCACATGTGTCGTCAAAATGACCCACAACCTAATCGGTTTACATGTGAAGAAATCCATTTATTCACAAACTTCTCACGAGACGAGTGTTTGACATAGTATAAGAGGTGTTTGACAAATTATTCGGCAAACTACTTCCTCTCATCGCTGCTTTTTGGTGGTTTGGAGAACAATTACTCAGAGTCGCCCTCTGTCGTTTCACTGAATTATACAACGGAGAGCACGTCAAGCATAAAAGCCTCGTAGGTTTACTGAGGAGCGCACGCAGTAAGCAGGTTCATGGCATACAGCCATGCGAATTGCGAAAGAATAAAAAAGGCTTCAACTGCACAAAGCTAAAGAGAAAGCGGAAAGTCCTATCTATGTAAACGATTTAGAAAAAGTTCCATCGATTCACAATTTATATCATCGCTACGAATCTACGATATTGTCATATGATATCACCCATCCCTAACATGCAGTAAGGTTAATGCTTCAAACACAACTAGCTGATGCATGAAAACAACACCCTGATAAAGAGGATGACTGTCTCAAAGTATTTTGAGTATTTTGAAAATACAAAAATACTCATCTTAAATGTATTTAAATACAAATTACATTTGATTTTTTCCAAAGGCTTTAAAATACAAAATACAAAATAGTATTTTGTATTTCAAATACATATTTTAAATACATGTATCTGAAATACTGCCCATCCCTGTTTATATATCTGTCAAAATATCGCGCAAAGATTTGAACCAGTCAGGCAAAAGCGAGGCTTCGAATATCATCAATGACGTCACTGATCTAAAACGATACAAGCTTCGATACGCGCTTCACTGAAAGCTTTCGGGATTTCCCGACACACGCTCTGAAGTCTCGGCACAGACTTTAACATCACTAATTAATGACACAATTTTAATTTTTGGGTGAACTAACCCTTTAACTGGAAACACTTAAGGATTCTCAAAGTCGTCATCTGACTGGTTGAATTCTACAGGATGTCCGGGAGACGTGTGTGTCGCGTTCTTTAATGGCCCGCCTGGAAACAAATGCCATGATGCCAAACCCCCTCTTGGAAGACGAAACCTGTTGTGTTTACAACTGTAATGAGCTCTTTCCAGGTACAACTAAACGCTAGATTTTTAAAAGTATGTGAAGCTTGTTATTGTGGGAACATCGACTTTACATTTTAACGCCCCTAAACATGACGCAGAAAAAAATGTGATTGGTTGCGTTACATGTCAGTCAAACGTCCTCTTGAGCGGGCTTTGGCCAATGAAAGCTGCGATTCAGACCTACTGCCTTCAGTCTGAAGGTCTGGGTCTTTATGGTCTGGCAACTGAGGCAGTGTATGTTCTACTGGTAGCTACAGTAATTACCAGTTTAATCATTTTCCCTTCATATTTTTTTGTGGAATAGAAAAAAATATTTAATTATTTGTTGGAATTAAAATATTAATTTGTATTGGAAACATTACTGGGAAAGCAGGGTAACGTTGGGTTTAGTATACTTTTGCAGCGGCCAATTATGGATTATGTTTAAATAAATATTTTTTATATTTTAATGTACACTTCTTAGGGACCATGTCAACGGTCTTGTCATTTCATTTGTTTAATTAGTTAACAGTGTTATTGTCATCATGAACCTAAAAACATGCTGAGTTGAATTTTTTTTTTTTTTTTTTTTTCAAAAGAAAAGTTAGCCAATATTTATTCAGGCTATAATGTATACCAGTCTATGATGTATACATACATTTTTAGACTAGCCTATAAACATTACTTTTGCTACTTACCATGAGGTTATTCAAGTCTTATTGCTTATTTTTTTATTTTGTTTTTGAGAAGGCAATTAAAAACATTTTGTTTTAAATTAAAATATTAAAGTTAGTAAAACTGCCATTTCCCCTTTTACAAAAGGGAACATTTAAAGTGGCAGCGAAACGAAACCTGTTTCTTTCACCAGTATAGTCGATAACCCGTTATATTCTTTGGTTCCTCATCCATTGTTACGAGTGGTTTAAAGGTAAGTCATGTGTTGTAGTCACATGTTTCATGTCATATGGTTAACCAGGAAATACAAACTTGTTTTCTGGATTTGCATTATGTTGAATCATAAGTTATGTAGGCAGAAATATCTAGTGCGGAAATCGGTGCATGCTGACATTCATGCATTGGGTTCACTTTTACTGATCACAGTGCACGAGCTTTGCGTCTGTAAGTTGTGATCAATCATGCAAGTGACTCTGAGTCAGATATCGCTGCTTCTTTGTTTACTATCATGCGCATCATCGGTCGGGGCTCGATATACACCAGATTGGGCCAGTCTGGACTCCAGACCTCTGCCTGAATGGTACGACGAGGTGAAGTTCGGGATCTTCGTTCATTGGGGGGTGTTTTCAGTGCCTGCGTTCGGCAGCGAGTGGTTCTGGTGGAACTGGAAGGGCGCACATAGTATTAAATATATCCTGTTCATGATCAAAAACTATCCCCCTGGATTCAGCTATACGGACTTCGCACCTGATTTCCACGCGCAGTTTTTTGATCCTGTTGAGTGGGCTGATATCTTCGAAGCTTCAGGAGCAAAGTAGGCGATAAGCGTTTGGCAGTGATGCTCCCTGTGTTTGTTTTACGTATTTATAATTTAGTTTTTCATTCTTTTCAGATATGTGGTCCTCACATCGAAACACCACGAAGGCTTCACAAATTGGGGGTCCCCAAATTCCTGGAATTGGAATTCTGTTGATAATGGACCTCACAGGGACCTTGTTGGAGATTTAGGCAAGGCAATAAGAAAGAGGTAGTGTTTGCTTCTTTGTCTGCGGAGATAATGTTACAAATGCTACATTATACTTTCAACGCGGAAATAAGCTTTTTTCCTGCAAATGTTTTCATTAGGGGAAAACCATTACACAACATAGGCTACATATGCATAATAATCTAATAGATAGACCTCGTACATCTTACAACAAAAATCAGTCATTTAACTATTACATAAATGATCTTTTTCAACAACAGATGTCTTCTTTTACTGTTCTTTATAGAAATTATATAAATATAGAATATAGAAATTATGTATAGAAAAGAAAAGTAACAAAAAATAAAACTTTGTTAAACCAGTCTATCTTAAAAAATAGCCATATACGACATGAATCGCATTACAAACTTTGATTTGAAGCAAAAAAGTATTCGAAAATCTGACAAAAAGACAACTGTGAGGCTTTAATGAGGAAAACAACTACAATCCCATGAACCAGTGCAAATGACATCTGAATTAAAAACAATGAATATAAAACTATTGATTTAAAAATTTTGATTATAGATAATGATGCAATATATTTTACGTTTATTGCAAAATATATTGCATATATTTAAGAAGTTTAAGTGCATATTGTATAAGGAACGGAGTGCTTCATGGGAGTGGGCGGGCGCTTGCAGAATCATGGGTATTGTAGTTTTTCTCCAATAAATTCACTGTTAAACGTGATTATTTAAAATAATATTGGCACACGGCTTCAACAAAGGCATAGCATTGATTAATAACCTTATAGTAGCTCACAGTAGGTTTGTCTTTAAAGGTCATAAGTTATCGATAAAAATCAATTCCTCTATTGAGAAAATGAATAGGATTTTTATTTCTGCAATCTGGGTAAATAACTAGAATAATGACAAAGTGAAGTAAACGGTAAAACAATTTACACCGCAAACCAGTGTGTTTATTATTACAATGATACATTAATATGATATTAAATACCAGTTTATCAGTCATAACAGACTGCTTGTACAACTTTGGCTCACACAAAGCCTTGCACATTCATAAATTAAAAGTGGTTGTGACTGACTACCCTTATGTTAAAAGTAAAGTGGATAGAACATTTTCTTTTCTGAATTTTATCCAAAACTGCTTAATTTGTTGTATTAGGTCTCTGCATTATGGACTCTACAACTCTCTGTATGAATGGTTCAATCCCATCTACCTGAGTGACAAGCAAACTGGTTTCAAGACCCAGGAGTATGTTGCTAAAAAAGTTTTGCCAGAACTCACCAATTTGGTCAACAGGTAAATTTGCAGCATCAGTCATGTGATGGTACAGGCTGGAGAACAAAGAACAATTGTTTATGACATAAGGCTGACTGTTAAGTTGTATTTGTCTGTGTAAAGATCAACCTTTACAGCCTACATTGTGTATGTGGTTTTACATTATGAAACGGTTAGTTGATGTTTTTAACATCTCAGGTACAAGCCAGACTTGATTTGGTCAGATGGGGACTGGGAAGCACCTGACACTTATTGGAACTCTACAGAATTCCTCGCCTGGCTCTACAACGACAGTCCAGTCAAAGTGAGATCATCTTGTCATGTCATTTTTTATTTTAATATGTCAAATTGTAATTCCGATCATAATGACTGCATTATTGCGCTCCTTACAGGATGTGGTGGTGACCAATGACAGATGGGGGGCGGGCTGTTACTGCAAACATGGAGGTTATTACAATTGTGCAGACAAGTTCACTCCCGGACAGCTGCCTAATCACAAGTGGGAGAAATGCCAGTCAGTGGACACATTATCATGGGGGTATCGCCGAAATATGAAGCTAAGCGAACTGATGGATCTACCAAGAATTATAAAGGTGTGATGTGTTGCAGTGTAAATAATATATACAAAAGTTTGTGAAAGTTCATGTGGTGTCTAATGAGTCAAGTAAGTTTTAACCTCTCATATGTTGTGACCACAGGACCTGGTCTACACCGTGGCCTTAGGGGGGAATTACCTGTTGAATGTGGGACCCACAGCAGACGGCGTGATCGCACCTGTCTTTGAGGAACGTCTCAGAGGAATTGGAGCCTGGCTGAAGATCAACGGTGAAGCCATCTATGCAACTAAACCTTGGAGAGTTCAATCTGAGAATGCTACTTCTCTTGTCTGGTGTGTTGATGTTTTTTAACTTCCTCTTATCTTTCTGTGCCTCACAGTTCAAAACTGTGAGGCAAAAACTTTCAGAAGCTCCAGCTGTGAAAGCAATGTCACCTAGAGACCTTGATTAGTATAACAGGAACCATGTGAGAAAGTTATAATGTAAGATGTGTAGGCCACTGCATAAATTATGACCAATCATAAGTGCATCACTTAAAGTAATATGAGGAAAGCTGATATGGGTAGGATGTAGTAAAATATTTGAAATCTAGAGTGAGCACAAACTTTTACCCTGAAATGTAGACAGATCATATGATTTTTGTAAGCAACCTGTTTCTCTGCCTCTTTCTGGAGTTTTAATTTAGTCTTATTTAGCCTGTAGTGTAGTTAAAATGAATGAAGTTTCACAGCTTTAATAGAATGTTTTACATTTTCCTGTAATTCCAGGTATACTTCAAAAAACACCAGCACTTTATATGCGATCATCACCGCCAATCCAATGCAAAACTTCTTTAAGCTTTCGATGCCCAAAACCTCCAGCAGCACAGTGGTAAATATCCATGAATTCATTAGAATTTAGGACTAAAATGTTATTTTTTGATATGACATCAATAAATAATCTTTGTTTTTTTTGCAACTCTGTTCAGGTGACTTTGTTGGGGAACCCTGAGCCTTTGAAATGGACTCCTCTACAATCAACAGGACTGACTGTGCAGCTGCCTGAACTGCCTTTCACACCCGCTCAAGCCTGGACCCTCAAGCTGGACGGGGTGGCATAAAGCCTTTAAAACCACTGGAGATTTTAATGAAAATGGCAGGGATGTGATTTTTGTTGTTGTATAAATATTTATACAGATTTCTGTATTTTCTTACTTGAGAAGTATGACCCATGTGAACCGCAAAATGGTCATGATTATTAAACAAACTGCAAAATGCTGAATTTTCAAATACATTTATTACAGCCAGCGCTAAGTGAGAATACAAATTGTCAATGGCAAGTATACTGTATGAAACTGTTACTCGCCTGTTGGTGCGATTTATCAAATCTAAAAGACTTTATAAATATATAGTCTGATCTGCTCCACATGAACTCCATGTCTGCAAGTGCTGTGCATTTGAAAACACACAACAGCCATCTTTGTGGATTTGTAATGAGAATCGCTTGTAAATCTGTTATCAACAAAAGAGAAGCACTACTGTGGGTTTCTGCCTAAAGAAAAGCTTTGTGGTTTATCATTTGAAAGCAAAGAAACCAACAAAGCCATAAATATTAGTATTGTAATTGTACTGTTCTGTAAAATTAAATATTCATTAAAGGTGCCCTAGATTGTTTTTTTACAAGATGTAATATAAGTCTAAGGTGTCCCCTGAATGTGTCTGTGAAGTTTCAGCTCAAAATACCCCATAGATTTTTTTAATTCATTTTTTTAACTGCCTGTTTTGGGGCATCATTAACTATGCACTGATTTTTTCAGCACGGCCCCTTTAAGAGATGCGTTCCCTCTGCCCCACGAGCTCTCGACTATATATACATCGCATAAACAAAGTTCACACAGCTAATATAACCCTCAAATGGATCTTTACAAGATGTTCGTCATGCATGCTGCATGCATGCTTCGAATTATGTGAGTAAAGTATTTATTTTGATGGTTACATTTGATTTTGTGTGAGTTTTGAGGCTATGCTCTGTGGCTAAAGCTAACATTACAGAGAGATTTATAAAGAATGAAGTTGTGTTTATGCATTATACAGACTGCACGTGTTTAAAAATGAAAATAGCAACGACTTTCGTTTCCGTGAATACAGTAAGAAACGATGGTAACTTTAACCACATTTAACAGTACATTAGCAACATGCTAACGAAACATCTAGAAAAACAATTTACAAATATCACTAAAAATATCATGATATCATGGATCATGTCAGTTATTATTGCTCCATCTGCCATTTTTCGCTGTTGTTCTTTCTGGCTTACCTTGTCTGTGCACAGATCCAGACGTTAATACTGCCTTTCCTTGTCTAATGCATCAAATGGGCTGGCATTATGCAAATATTGGGGTCATACATATTAATGATCCCGACTGTTACGTAACAGTCGGTGTTATGTTGAGATCCGAGTGTTTTCCGGAAGTCTTTTAAACAAATGAGATTTACATAAGAAGGAGGAAACAATGGGGTTTGAAACTCAATGCATGTCATTTCCATGTACTGAACTCTTGTTATTCAACTATGCCGAGGTAAATTCAAATTCTGATTCTAGGGCACCTTTAATATATTTACTTTTTTTGCAATGCATTTCTTTTAATAAAGTTTTGTTTAAATCAAGTTTTTTATTTTTTGTAGAGTATTTGATTGCTCAAATAAAATGACCAATTTTATCATTGCATTTAATGGTTTATCATCACATGTTATATTCCTAGGAACACATGGTTAAAATTGAAATGTAATTTCAGCTGAAGTTAGTTATTTTACTATTTAAAAAAAAAAAAAAAAAAGCAAACAAATATTATATAAAACTTAAGTCATGTATAATATTTAAATTATATACACTGTACATTTGATACATTTCTTTAAATTAGGACAGATTTTGTATTTCTTTTTGGAACTAATGAATCATAGGCCTCATTGATCTAAGGATAAAGTTCATCTCTGTGAAAAAGAAATGCTGTAATACTCAAAAAAGTTTGTTTGTGTACATGAACGTGTGTATGTGGTAGTGCAAATGTGCATGCACAGTTCCGAAGCCTTTATCTTTGCAAGCACACGTGAATTTGTGCCATTTTGTACAAAACAAACTTCCTGGTTAAACATTAAAGCACACTAGTGTGATAAACTATATTTTCCCCCAAATTTTATTGAATATTGACAAAATTATCCACAAATACTTATTTTACTTAAAAACAGGTGCATTTACAAGCTATGAGGCCACGATCAATGAGTTTCAAAAAGGAATACAAAAGCTGTCCTAATAGAAAACAAGCTGAACAAAAAGATTGTAGCGAATTAACTCAAAGGGGAAATATTAATAATTATTCATAACTCATTATGATTATTAATTATGATTAATTATGAATATGCAAATACGTTAATCAGATTAACTGGACATAGCTACATTAAAATTAATATTACAATCAGTTAACCTGTTCGTCCAGTGAACGCTCAGTGTTGATTGTTTATTAATTCTATGAAATGTTAATTTCCAAGTTATGGAAAAATAATATTTCTTATTGTACTGTACTACTCAGAGCAGGTAGTCCGGATCTATCACTTAAGCGGCAATTCATTAGCAGACGGAGTCAGAACCAAACATGTCCTGTGCACAATCTTTATTAACTAACTCACAAACACATAACTAAACTAACAAACACGTAACATAACATACACAAAGGGTCACACACACATACACAAGTCAGAATGAGTAATGATAGAGTTGAACCGGAAGAGATGCTGTTACTAGAGCTACATGAAATGTCAAAGGCAATCTGGAAAGGAATCATCAGTTTCCTCAGCAATAGCAACGGTACATCTTACAAATTAATACTAAATTGCTATTTAGTGTTAAAATGTACGATACTTGCAAGGTGCCCTTAGGCTGAGGAGCATCGGCTCTGCCATCTGAGGAGAGGTCTTGAGGATTCAGCCCGGAGTTTTTATCAGTCTTGTCCATGTTGGATGAGGAGCACATGGCTTGTTTGTAGGCCGAGGCCTACAGGCCTTGCAGGCCTCGCCTAGGCCGGCTGCAAGGACAGTCCGTTCGGTCGTTCAGGAGCAAGGAGAAAGAGAGGGAGTGGCACTATCCACTGACTTTTAACCTCTGGTCAAAGCCAACCTCTTAGGAATGATGTGGGCCAATGAGGATGTTGTATTTCCGGGTGACATACACCTCCCCTTGTTGGGGCTTTTATGACCGATTAAGATTAAACTGGCTGAGATTTGAAGAAGGACTATTACAAGATCCTTGTAATACTTATGTGTTGCGCAGGTATGGACATACCGCATACACAAACATTCAAATCTTCCCACTGGGAACCCGTAGACACTAAACATGGCATGATTGAAGTTACCTTGCATGTCATACCACTTAAAAATCATAAAACATGTAAATACGATGAGTACAATACAACAACAGTAATAATGGATACCATTTCATGAGAAGGGTTCATTTATAGCACAGTCTGTCTATACATTAATGCCATAGAGTCTGTGTTCTGTGTGGAAAATGCAGGGAAGATGCAGATTTTCTGTGTCTCTACTCTGTTCTCCATGCGGCAACCACATTCCTCAGCGCAATAAACTTGTAACTGAAAATTTCCCGGGGGATGGGGACAGACTCCAGAGTGAGCTTAAACTATTGGTTAACTAACCAATAATTGTGTCTGATTTGCCTCAGTCATTACAAGATTGAATCCAATATTTGGTGATAAAGCATAACAAGAGATTTATAAGATATCTTTTGTAGGCCAGTCATTTGACCGGGAACACCACAAGTGTAACAAGGTGGAAAATTAATCCCAAAAAACTACAAACCCGATTCCAAAAGTTGGGACACTGTACAAATTGTGAATAAAAACAGAATGCAGTAATGTGGAAAGTTTCAAATTTCAATATTTTATTCAGAGTACAACATAGATGACATATGTTTAAACTGAGAAAATGTATCATTTTAAGGGAAAAATAAGTTGATTTTAAATTTCATGTCATTAACACATCTCAAAAAAGTTGGCACAAGGCCATGTTTACCACTGTGTGGCATCCCCTTTTCTTTTTATAACAGTCTACAAATGTCTGGGGACTGAGGAGACAAGTTGCTCAAGTTTAGGAACAGGAATGTTGTCCCATTCTTGTCTAATACTGGCTTCTAGTTGCTCAACTGTCTTAGGTCTTCTTTGTCACATCTTCCTCTTTATGATGCGCCACATTTTTTCTATGGGTGAAAGATCTGGACTGCAGGCTGGCCATTTCAGTACCCGGATCCTTCTTCTACGCAGCCATGATGTTGTAATTGATGCAGTATGTGGTCTGGCATTGTCATGCTGGAAAATGCAAGGTCTTCCTGAAAGAGACGACGTCTGGATGAGAGCATATGTTGTTCTAGAACTTGGATATACCTTTCAGCATTGATGGTGCCTTTCCAGAGTTGTAACGACAAATGGCACGGTGGATTGTGTTCACCGTTTTCTGGAAGTATTCCTGAGCCCATGTTGTGATTTCCATTACAGTAGCATTCCTGTATGTGATGCAGTGCCGTCTAAGGGCCCGGAGATCACGGGCATCCAGTATGGTTTTCCGGCCTTGACCCTTACACACAGAGATTGTTCCAGATTCTATGAATCTTTGGATGATATTATGCACTGTAGATGATGATAACTTCAAACTCTTTGCAATTTTTCTCTGAGAAACTCCTTTCTGATATTGCTCCACTATTTTTCACCACAGCATTGGGGGAATTTGTGATCCTCTGCCCATCTTGACTTCTGAGAGACACTGCCACTCTGAGAGGCTCTTTTTATACCCAACCATGTTGCCAATTGACCGAATAAGTTGCAAATTGGTCCTCCAGCTGTTCCTTATATGTACATTTAACTTTTCCAGCCTCTTATTGCTACCTGTCCCAACTTTTTTGGAATGTGCAGCTCTCATGAAATCCAAAATGAGCCAATATTTGGCCTGACATTTCAAAATGTCTCACTTTCAACATTTGATATGTTATCTATATTCTTTTGTGAATAAAATATAAGTTTATGAGATTTGTAAATTATTGCATTCCTTTTTTATTCACAATTTGTAGTGTCCCAACTTTTTTGCAGTCGGGTTTGTACAAAGATTATCCAAAACATTTTGGGAAATGGTTACACCCTGTGTAAGCAAAGTCAGTAAGAAAATAACCCAAACTCAACACAATGTCAAGCAGAGCTTTATTCAGTCAGTAGGTAGCTGTATGCATACAGTATAATAAAATGTCAATTTACCTGGTTGGCAGTGCAGCTTGCAGTAACAAACAAAAGGCACTGAATAATGATATTAAATACATACTAAAAATAATGAAATGCCAAAAACAGTCCATGTGGACTACGCAGCAATCTTTATACTCTTCAAGTTCAAAGGTCACTTGCCCATGCTTTCTATATTAGACAACATCAAAAACTGAAGGACATTTAACTGTATTTCATGTCCTTCCTCAACATCCCTCCCTCTCTCTCATTTCCCATGAGATCACTAATTGATTCAGAGGCGCAATACCTCTGCTGGACAGCAGGAGCTCTGTGCACATACTGCAGTGCTAAGCTGAGCTGCAGTGACTGCGCTTGTGTGTGTGTGTGTGTGTGTGTGTGTTTATGTGTGCCAGGCAGCCACATAGGAAACACATCACTGCTACTGCTGCTGCCACTCCAGACTGAATGCAGGCAGAGGGGGGAAGTGGAGAGAGGAGAGAGAGAGAGAGAGAGAGAGAGAGAGAGGGAAGGAGAGAACGTACAGGCCTTGCCAAATAAAGCCATGGGGGCCTGGGCAGTGACGGCCCTTTCTCCACTATAAATACGCTGCTCTTCTGCAGGTTCGGGTTTGGTGCCTGGAGCTCTGGACCACTGACTGCACCAGCCCGTCTCAGGAGATTCTCATCCGCTCTCAGGCCTGTCACTATGCCACGGGTGGATGTTGACCTCAAATTGGACTTCAAAGATGTCCTTTTCAGACCAAAGAGGAGCAGTCTGAAAAGCAGGTCTGAGGTAAGAACATCTGCTTGCTGTCTCTGTTAAAAGAAATCTGTGCCACTGCCTTGTCATGTTATACCCGAAAGACTCATTTAAACTAAGTACCAAGGGAGCAGCATGTATGGTTGGGAGTGGCAATGAATGAAAGTGAAAATTAGGATGACCTTGACGAAGTTGATTTTTATGGGGCCCATGTTTAAACGTCAACCAGTGGTGCTTTATCAAGCTTGATCAGCAGACAGTGCTCCTGTAGTGTTGGCTTCTCTTTATTTTGTGGCATTGATGTGTCTTGAAACAAGTCCAGTGGTTTTAAGGGGTCGACTGACCAGGCTAAGGAACAGCAACCTGAGAGCTAGTGCTTTGAAAACATGTTTAAAAATAGGCCTGAGGCATGCCTACATGTCAATAGAGGCAGATTCCACTGTGGTGTTACTCTTGGTCACCCAACAACACATAATGGGGCCAAAACATACTCTTACATGATCATCTATACATATAAAGTGCCCTATTTCAGACCTTTGCTTCACTGTGATGAGGTTTGCTTGCCTGTATTTCTTTCATATTTCACCCAGACATCCTTTTGTTCCAGTTAACGTGTAGCTTTCTTAGTTAGCTGCTTTCAAAATCGACATGCTAATCTGTCAGGTTTACAACATTGACCATCTACTGTATATTCTGTTCATTTTTTCCTATGGGGGTCCTGGCTGATGAATTAGGAGGAGATTTTCACTGCAGGATGACGTAAAGTGCCGGTCAGATCTCTCTGCGGCTGGCTAATCTGATGGCTGTCAGTGTACGGCCAATAACAGTGGCTGTGATGATATACAGGCTTATTGAAATAGAACAGCAGCCGAGGGCCTCTTTAGAACCTGCAGTAATCAATCACGGACCTTGCCTCAGACATCAACAATAAGAGAGAGAATCCAAATCTTATGACTGTAATTTCTGGGATATGTCTCTTCAAACAGGAGAATGGTGAATTTGTTCCCCACAGCACAAGTAAATAGCAGCAGGATGATTATTCAGAGGGCAGTGTAGTGTGACTGATGTGACTGCAGCAGTTACTGGAACTGGAAATGGCTGGGAACTGATTCGGGGAACCTGAGAACGTCTGAGCATGTGTGTGTGTGTGTGTGTGTGAGAGAGCGAGCTTCTGTGCATATCACGTTGCAATATTTTTTTTTCTAAAACAAACCTAGAAATGATTCAGCACAAATTCACTTAAAGGATTGGTTCACTTCAGAATTAAAATATTATGATAATTTACTCACCCCCATGTCATTCAAGATGTTTATGCCTTTCTTTCTTCAGTCGAAATGAAGGTTTTTGAGGAAAACATTCCAGGATTTTTAGTGGTATTTTATAAGGATATAGTGAACTTCACTGGGGTACAACCAGTTTCGATGCAGCTTCAAAGGGCTCTACATGATCCCAGATGAGGAATGAGGGTCTTACCTAGCAAAACAATCAGTCATTTTCTAAAAATAAATATATACTTTTTAACCACAAATGCTCATCTTGCACTGCTCTGCAATGCGCCACGCATTACGTAATCATGTTGGAAAGGTCACGGAAGTACCGCAGTAGGGCAAAACTTCAAAATCATCCGACATCATTGTTTTACCTTTTTTTGTAAAGGGCATTTCACTTAGTTTTTGTTCTTTCACTTTGTAGACACTGGATTGGTACTTCCGCCTATGTCACGCGTGACCTTTCCAACATGATTATGAAATGCGTGGCGCATCACAGAGCAGCGAAAGATGAGCATTTGTTGTTAAAAAGTGTATACATTTTTATTTTTTTTTTAGAAAATGACCAATTGTTTCGCTAGATAAAACCCTTATTCCCCTGCTGGGATCGTGTAGAGCCCTTTGAAGCTGCATTTAAACTGCAATTTGGACCTTCAACCCATTGTACCTCAGTGAAGTCCTCTATATGGAGAAAAATCCTGGAATGTTTTCCTTAAAAACCTTAATTTCTTTTCGACTGAAGAAAGAAACATCTTGGATGGGGGTGAGTAAATTATCAGGAAATTTTAATTCTAAAGTGAACTAATCCTTTAAATGTGCATCACAATGTCTCAGCTGTGCTTGATGATATTAATCAGAATTTGGCCATATTGTGATTATACTACTGTTAAAAAGTTTGGAGTTGGTAAGAATTTATGTTTGATAAAGAAGCTTCTCAAACTCACCAAAGCTTCATTTATTTGATCAAAAATACAGTAAAAACCGTAATTTTGTGAGATATTATTACAATTTAGATGAACTGTTTTTTATTTTAAAATCTACCATATTTTCCAGAATGTAAGTTGCACCTGACTATAAGTCACACAGGTCAAAATTGCATTGTTGAGGGGGAAAATAATAATAATAAAAAAGTTGCATTGGTGTATAAGTCACATTTTATTATTACATTCAGAAATAATGTAAAATACCATAATAAATACAAAAAAAAATACAATAAAAAACTTTTACAAACATTATAAACACCTAAATATTTTAGTTCCCCTAGTTACATTGAATTCTGTGACCCATCAAATTCTTTTTTTTTTTTTTTTTTTAAGTGAAATTGCAATAATAATAATAACAGTATAATAACAACAGTGCATAGATACATCTTGTCAATCATGTTAAGCAATATCAAGCATTGGTGTATATGCATGTTAACGCACAAACAGTAACAATACATCTTTCAAAACACACACACAAAAAAATGTCAAGTAAACATATTTACCTGTATCATTATTCCTTTTTAATAATACAGCTGGAATACAATTCTTCTGAATTTTGGGTCATATAACACCTTATTCAGAATATCCACTGAACATTAATATTTATCTGAACTTGTGCAAACAAAGGTAAATCTGGGTGTGTTATATACAGACAATTATATCAAGCTATTGAAGAAACACATTTTGGATGTTTTAACAAAAGAGCAGATATAATGGCAACAGCAGAATTAAAGCCATAATTACAAATCTTCTGGTTATTGGTTCTGCATACCGGTTATCAGATGCTTAAAAATACCAAAAATGTTATTGGTTGGGAAAAAAATAATATCCATTGAATGTGCGTGTCTTTATTCTACGGAAGATGATTAGGGCCAAGCAATAATAAAAAAATAAAACCATCTCAAGATTAAAGTTGTTAAATTTCAAGAAAAAACTCGTTAAATTTCGAGAAAAAAGTTAAATGTTGAGAATAAACTCATTAAATTACGAAAAAAGTGTTGTTAAATTTCGAGAAAAAAGTCGAGATAAAATGTTGAAAATAAACTCATTAAATTACGAGAAAAAAGTTGTTAAATTATGAGAACAAATTCATTAAATTATGAGAAAAAACTCGTTAAATTTCGAGAAAAAAGTCGAGATAAAATGTTGAGAATAAAGTCATAATTTAATGACTTTATTCTCGTAATTTAATCAGTTTTTTTCTCGTAATTTAATGAGTTTATTCTCAACATTTTATCTCGACTTTTTTCTCGTAATTTAATCAGTTTTTTTCTCGTAATTTAATGAGTTTATTCTCAACATTTTATCTCGACTTTTTTATCGAAATTTAACAAGTTTAATTTAACGAGTTTATTCTCAACATTTTATCTCGACTTTTTTCTCGAAATTTAACAAGTTTTTTTCTCGTAATTTAACGAGTTTATTCTCAACATTTTATCTCGACTTTTTTCTCGAAATTTAATTATTTTTTTTTCTCGTAATTTAACAAGTTTATTCTCAACATTTTATCTTGACTTTTTTCTTGAAATTTAACTAAATTTTTCTCATATTTTAACGAGTTTATTCTCAACATTTTATCTCGACTTTTTTCTCGTAATTTAATCAGTTTTTTTCTCGTAATTTAATGAGTTTATTCTCAACATTTTATCTCGACTTTTTTCTCAAAATTTAACAAGTTTTTTTCTCGTAATTTAACGAGTTTATTCTCAACATTTTATCTCGACTTTTTTCTCAAAATTTAACAAGTTTTTTTCTCGTAATTTAACGAGTTTATTCTCAACATTTTATCTCGACTTTTTTCTTGTAATTTAACGACATTTTTCTCGTAATTGAATGAGTTTTTTCTCAACATTTTATTTAGACTTTTTTCTCGAAATTTAACAACTTTAATCTTGAGACAGTTTTATTTTTTTATTATTGCTTGGCCCTAATCCTCTTCCGTATTATTCTGAACATGCTGACTACATATACAGGAATAATCCAATGGCTGTGGAGCATGTAAACATATTTTTCAGAATCAGGTTTTAACCAGATTATGGATCTTAATCAGAAAAAGGATGCAAATATAGTTGTTTAATATATCACTATACTGTATGTTTTGATTCACATCTCAAACTAGAACAGTCTTTGTTACACTCCTTATTTTATTCAGAGAAAGCCCTACTGCACACTGAACACTGCATTTAACATCCCCTAGACATGGAGAATGACTCCAGTTCATTTGTTACAATGGATATGTGACAGTTAGATGGATCTAAATATCTTTCAGTTATAATATATGGGAGTGCATGCTTGGATGGGTTACAAGGACAGGAGAATAGGTTAGGAACACAGGATGTTTGGTGTTGATTATGGCCTTATCCATTAAAATGAGGCTCTTCAGACTGTCAAAAGTACCGTTTGTATGTTTGAAAAGTAATTTCCTCTTTATTTTTTGTTCTTGAAGGTTGACCTGCAGAGGACCTTCACATTCCGGAACTCAAAGAAGACATACAATGGCATCCCAATCATCGCTGCTAACATGGACACCACCGGCACTTTTGAGATGGCACAGGTGCTCAGCAAGGTGAGTGCTTCTTTAAACAAAGCACACTAACTGAAGAAACACAGCACCTGCGTCTGAAATATAACCCAGGAAAAGTCTTGTTTTACTAGGTTTTATCTCTGTGATTATCAAGATCTCAGTGAAACATAATTAGCTGTGTCCTGTTTCCATGCACTGGGATCAAGAGGCTCTTATTTTTCTGTCTGTCTCAGAGCCAGACACTTGCTGGCCTCTCAGACATGTTTCTGCTCTGTCTTTCAGCACACTCTCTTCACAGCCATCCAGAAGCACTACTCCCTGGAGGAGTGGAAGACTTTTGCTGCCAGTCATCCAGAGTGCCTTGAGGTGAATGGACAACAAATACTTTCTTGCCATGCTTAATCAAAAGCAGTTAGGATAATTAACTATGGTTTTAATATAGTAAATGTTTAACCATGTTTTTTGGAGGATTGGTTACCACAGTTCAGTTGTACTTCAAATACCGTGGTTAAACTATGGTTAGTGTAGCAAAACCACGGTTAATTTGTGGGTACCACGATTTAACTACAATAACCATGGACTTTTGATTTTATTTGTAGTAAAACAATAATTAATTATATAAAAGGTATAGGCCCAGTTTCACAGACAGGGCTTAGCCTAAGTCAGGATTAGGCCTTAGTTCAATTAGAGCATTTAATGAGCTTTTATAAATGTTCACTAGAAAAAAAAACATTACTGGTGTGCATATTGAGACAAAACAAAGGCACTGACATATTTTAAGACATGTCAGTTCAAGTTGCTTTCAGTTAAAACAGCTCAAACATGGATTTTAGTCTGGGACTAGCTTAAGCCTTCTCTGTGAAACCGAGGGAAAGTCTATCAACTGCCTAGCAATCACACTGAACATCTAACAAGGCATACATCCTTTCTAACCACCCAGCAGCATCATAGAAATCACCCTGAACACCCTAGCAACCACATTAAACGACTAGAAAATGCCTAGCATCCCCCAGCTATTATCCAGATGCACCCTAGTAACACCATAGCAGCAATCAGCCAAAATACCCTAGCAACCACCAAGAAACTAGCCACAACAATCGAGCAACACCCAATCAACTGCCTACAGACACAGAATAGCCAACAAATAACAAGTGATAGGCCTACATCCTTTCAGACTTAAAGGATTAGTTCACTTTCAAATTAAAATTTCCTAATAATTTACTCACCCCCATGTCATTCAAGATGTTCATGTCTTTCTCTCTTCAGTCGAAAAGAAATTAAGGTTTTTGATGAAATCATTCCAGGATTTTTCTCCATATAGTGGACTTCAATGGAGCCCAAACGGTTGAAGGTCAAAATTACAGTTTCATTGCAGCTTCAAAGCGTTCTACACGATCCCAGACGAGAAATAAGGGTCTTATCTAGAGAAACCATCGCTCATTTTCTTAAAAAAAAAAAAAAATTAAAATTGTATACATTTTAACCATAAATGATCATCTTGAACTACACTGCTAAGTGTATTACTGCCCTCCTCAGGTCAAAGTTAGAACTAAATTGTCATATACAATATTCTAGTGCAAGTGTATAACAATTAGTTCAAACTTTAACCTGTGGAGGGCAGTAATACACTTAGCAGTGTCTACACTGGCGGAATTCTAATAGAGAAGAAGAAGAAGAGAGCTAGTTCAAGATGAGCATTTATGGTTAAAAGGTATATAATTTAACATTTTTTTTTTTAGAAAATGAGTGATGGTTTCTCTAGATAAGACCGGAATGTTTTCATCAAAAACCTTAATTTCTTTTCGACTGAAGGGAGAAGGACATGAACATCTTGGATGACATGGGGGTGTGTAAATTATCAGGAAATTTTAATTTGAAAGTGAACTAATCCTTTAAATCTGTAGGCCAAAAAATCTGTAACCCCAACAGACTAGGCTAACACTATGGAAGCTTTTTTTCAGCCACGGAATTAAAAAATAAAATAAAATAAAATAAATAATTGCGACTTTTTATCTCACAATTCTGACTTTCCACTCGCAATTCTACTTTTCCCCCCTCAGAATTGTGTCATATAATCTCAAAATTCTGAATTTTTTTCCTCAGAATTGCCTGATAAAGTCGCAACTGCGTGTTATAAAGTCAGAATTGCGAGATATAAACTCGGCCTAACTCACAATTGCGCGTTTATACATAGATAAAAAAGTCGAAATTATTTTTTTATTATTCCGTGGCGGAAACGAGCTTCCATACTAACACACGTGTAACTTTTAGCACATTTAGCTTTCAAGACTTTTTATTCCTTATTCCACCACAAAGCTTTTGCAGTAAATCAATCTACCGTCTCATCCTCAGCATGTGGCGGCCAGCTCAGGCAGTGGAGTGGCGGATCTGGAGAAACTATCCAGCATCCTGGAGGCCATTCCTCTCATCCAGTACATCTGCCTGGACGTGGCCAATGGCTACTCAGAACACTTTGTAGAGTTTGTAAAAAGAGTTCGGGAAAAGTTTCCTAAGCACACCATCATGGTGAGATTTTTTTTTGCCCAAACATAATATAACAAGCATTATAAGTATACATTCATTTTGTTAAACACCCATATAAGTATACATTTATTATGTTTCCTGAACTACAAATGTCATAACACAATGATCTTGATAATTTAGGCAGGAAATGTGGTGACAGGAGAGATGGTGGAGGAACTTATTCTGTCTGGAGCTGACATCATAAAAGTGGGCATTGGGCCAGGTATCAGATTAGATTACCCAAACTTGTAATAGATAATCATCCTTCATATTAAATTCACATGTTAATGATGTTTGGCTACACTGTGATCTTCAGGTTCTGTGTGCACCACACGCATTAAGACCGGTGTGGGTTATCCTCAACTGAGCGCTGTTATTGAGTGTGCTGACTCGGCCCATGGACTGAAAGGACACATAATATCTGTGAGTCTCTTTAAATGGCTATCATCTTTAGCATGTAGCCATCCTTTAATGCAATGCATAGACTGACAGGTGGGAACCCATTTACAATTGACATCACATTACCACAAGAGGGCAGCATCCTCAATTCTATTCCAGTGTTTCTCTACCATGTCAGTTTTATGTGTCCCATTATTGAAAAGCTCAATGACACCAAACCAGACATGTGCTGTTTTTTGTGTGTTATCTTTTAGTGTTATCATATTTTTGTAGGCCAACCTAGAAGTTGGCACACCCTGGTTCCCTCACAAAAACCCAATAGGACTTTTCTATTGGCTTTTGGATTATTGCAGAAAATAAACTCTGTTATCAGCAAAAGTTTGATTCATTAGACCTTTTGTTAATCATGATCTTCACAAATGAACACAGCTTTAATGAATTTTGAAGCCTAAATACAATTTGCAGAAGTAAAAAGCTAAATATAGACTATGAACAAACCAGAAACACCACCACTTCCGACAACTCTTTCAGTTTTTATTACTGTAAAAGCAATCTACTGATGTTTAATGTCCCTGACAACCTCTGTAGTCGTACCATGTGGCCTCATTTAGTCTTGTTAGCAACCGCATTTTTTAAAACAAGTAAAAAATTTTTAAAAAAATCACAAGGGACTATCAATTATGTATTTTTTGTTGAATAATAAAACGTAAAAATACCTTGGGCTTGTGTTAACCACAGACCTTATCTCAGGAATTTAACTAAAAATCCATTTTAAAAAACTAATTGACTTCATGATGATAGAAGCAGTAGTGTTAAAATGTGAACTTGTTTCTGGGTTTTGGCCTAAAAATATGTCATCCATGTATGCAAGCTTGTTTCCGCCACGGAATTAAAAAAAATAATAATACAAAAGGTAGGCTAATTGTGACTTTTTAGTTCACAAATCTGACAATTTTTCTCAAATTTGCAAGTTATAAATTTGCATTTGCGAATTGTGTTTTCCTCCTCACAATAGTTTATATCCCTCACAATTCAGACTTTATAACTTGCAGTTAAGAGTTTATCTTGCAATTCTGAAGAAAAAAGACAGAATTGTGATATAAAAAGTTTTTATTTTTTATTCAGTGGCGGAAACAAGCTTCCATATCCATGCAGCACTCTATTACAATTAATTTTATTTTAAACAAGAACACTTTTCAGGTAGTTTCTTCCTTTAAAGGTGCCCTAGAACATGTTTTTAAAAGATGTAATATAAGTCTAAGGTGTCCCCTGAATGTGTCTGTGAAGTTTCAGCTCAAAATACCCCATAGATTTTTTTTTTTAATTCATTTTTTAACTGCCTATTTTGGGGCATCATTATAAATGAGCCGATTCAGGGTGTGCGGCCCCTTTAAATGCTCACGCTCCACGCCCCAAGAGCTCACGCTTGCCTTGAACAACATAAACAAAGTTCACAGAGCTAATATAACCCTAAAAATGGATCTTTACAAAGTGTTCATCATGCAGCATGTCTAATCGCGTAAGTACAGTGTTTATTTGAATTTTTACATTTGATTCTGAATGAATTTGAGGCTGTGATCCATGGCTAATGGCTAATGCTACACTGTTGGAGAGATTTATAAAGAATGAAGTTGTGTTTATGAATTATACAGACTGCAAGTGTTTAAAAAATGAAAATAGCGACGGCTCTCTTGTCTCCGTGAATACAGTAAGAAACGATGGTAACTTTAACCACATTTAACAGTACATTAGCAACATGCTAACGAAACATTTAGAAAGACAATTCACAAATATCACAAAAAATATCATGATATCATGGATCATGTTATTATTGCTCCATCTGCCATTTTTCACTGTTGTCCTTGCTTGCTTACCTAGTCTGATGATTCAGCTGTGCAGATCCAGACGTGTAATCCCTTTCATAAAGTTGGGAACATGGGCTTTCAAATATTGGGGGCGTACACCCCGACTGTTACGTAACAGTCTGTGTTATGTTGAGATTCACCTGTTCGTCGGAGGTCTTTTAAACAAATGAGATTTATATAAGAAGGAGGAAACAATGGAGTTTGAGACTCACTGCATGTCTTTTCCATGTACTGAACTCTTGTTATTCAACTACGCCGAGGTAAATTCAATTTTTGAATCAAGGGCACCTTTAATGAGACACCTGAGCTCGTTTGTCATTCACAAGTTTTAACAGTTTCTAGTAGCAATCATGGAGAAAAAACAGTGAATTTATTTATAAATGAAATCCAGTTAAACTGTAAATTCTGTTTTATAGGTTTAACATAGTAAAATCAATATTTATTCCAAGTACCCCAAAGCAACTTCAAATGAAATATTTTTATAAGCTCATGCATTTCTGGGAATATAACCCATGACCTTTGTATCGCTAGTGCCACACTTTTCCAATTTGAGCTATAGACCTTAGTCAAAGTAGTGCCATATTTAGTTTTTGACAGGAAAGTGAGGCTGTTGAAAGTTGTGAGTTGGCAAAATTAAGTGATCTATGACCTTTATACAGTGCATGCCATTGTAAAGACTGTAAGTCTCTCCCTCAAAGCCTTGCTTTCATCTGCAATAAATTTAATATGGCGTCTAACCTGACTAAAGTCTATAGGAATTCTTTGCAACTGTGCTGTAATTTATGACTTTATATAGCTATAGGAGTATGTAGTAAAGCTTTCTTTTCCCTCTAGGATGGAGGCTGCAGTTGCCCTGGGGATGTTGCCAAAGCTTTTGGTGAGCAGTGATGAGTGGTTTCATGTTTCTAACATCAAACAATAACATAATTTTACTGCTTTTGTACTTTTATAAAAATTATATGTATTGTTGCCATATAAAGCCTTCAATTCTTATTCACATCAAGGATGATAATGATATAGTTTTAAAAATCATTCTACATATAAAACAATAGCAGAGTCCACACCACAACTATAACAGCACAGAGGAACAATATATGTTGGAGTCAGTTTCACAATGAATTTTCCCCTAGCTGTTTAATGATAAAAACATTGACAGCCAATCAGAATCCATCTTACTTTACAGAGCTTGAGGATTTAAAGTGACAGAATGTTCTTGTGCGTTGTGTGGATGCTAATATTATTGTTATAGCTTTCTTTATAGTTATTGTTCTTGGTGTGAATGGGTCTTTAATATGTCTAATAATAAATTCACATTAGGTGCTGGAGCAGATTTTGTCATGCTGGGAGGAATGTTAGCAGGACACGATCAATGTGCAGGTGAAATCATTGAGAAAGAGGGCAAGAAGTTCAAGCTGTTCTACGGGATGAGTTCGGACACAGCCATGAAGAAGTATGTCGGAGGAGTAGCAGAGTACAGGTGAGGATGTTTTCATACATTTATAGGGCATATTTATGGCTATTCATTTTGGGGTTTAAATGTGTTTGTTAAAGGGTTAGTTCATCCAAAAATGAAGATTATCCCATGATTCACTCACCCTCAAGCCATCCTAGATATATATACATGACTATCTTCTTTCAGACAAACACAATTGGAGATTTAAAAATAACCTGGCTCTTCCTAGCTTTATAATGGTAGTGAATGGGGGGTGTGATTTTGGAGCTCAAACAAATGCATCCATCCATCCATAAAAATAATCCATATGGCTCCCCTGACAGCAACATAATGTCGGCCCAGATCCGGTCAGATGTATCAGATGTGGGCCGAATCTGGGCCCAGGGGGTTAATAAAGGCTTTCTGAAGCGAAACAATGGGTTTTTGTGACCCCTGACGCGATGTATGACGTAGGAGTATCATAAGCAAATCGATGCGTATGTCTTCTGGAAGCTAGTTAGTTAATACAGTTTTAAAAATGGTTATTTTTCTTACAAAATTTTTCATCTCGCTTAAGAAGGTATTTATTAACCCTCGAGTTGTATGGATTATTTTTATGATGGATGGATGCATTTTTTGGGCTTCAAAATCACGCCCCCTATTCACTACCCTTATTACGGAAGAGGATTAGGGCCAAGCATTAATAAAAAATTAAAACCATCTCGAGATTAAAGTTGTTATATTTTGAGAAAAAAAGTTGTTAAATTTCAAGAAAAAAGTCAAGATAAAATTGAGAATAAACTCATTAAATTACGAGAAAAAAAGTTGTTAAATTACAAAAACAAATTTGTTAAATTATGAGAAAAAACTTGTTAAATTTCGAGAAAAAAAATCGAGATAAAATGTTGAGAATAAAGTCATAATTTAAGTTTATTTGAGTTTATTCTCAATATTTTATCTCGGCTTTTTTCTTAAAGTTTTATGATTTTTTTCTCATAATTTAATGACTTCATTCTCAACATTTTATCAACTTTTTTCTCGAAATTTAACGACTTTTCTCGTAATTTAATGACTTTATTCTCAACATTTTATCTAGACTTTTTTCTCGAAATTTAACAAGTTTTTTCTCATAATTTAATGAGTTTATTCTCAACATTTTATCTCGACTTTTTTCTCGAAATTTAACGAGTTTTTTCTCATAATTTAATGAGTTTATTCTCAACATTTTATTTAGACTTTTTTCTCGAAATGTAACGAGTTTTTTCTTATAATTTAATGAGTTTATTCTCAACATTTTATTTAGACTTTTTTCTCGAAATTTAACAACTTTAATCTCGAGATGGTTTTATTTTTTTTATTATTGCTTGGCCCTGATCCTCTTCCGTACATTATAAAGCTTGGAAGAGCTAGGATATTTTTTAAATACATCTCCAACTGTGTTCGTCTGAAAAAAGCTAGTCATATACACCTAAGATGACTTGAGGGTAACTCATGGGATAAATTTTAATTTTTGGGTGAAGTAACCCTTCAAAAGATGTGTGGCCCAAATAACTGTGATATTGCAGGTCATCTTATGTACATCTGTTTATGTGATTTCAAGGGCATCAGAGGGCAGGACGGTCCAGGTGCCCTACAAAGGTGACGTGGAAAACACCATCAGGGACATCTTGGGTGGTTTGCGGTCCACATGCACATATGTAGGAGCTGCCAAACTCAAAGAACTGAGCCGCAGGACGACCTTCATCAGAGTCACACAGCAGGCTAGCCAAATGTTCACCTAGTCACACAGGCTAAAAACACGCACACTCACAAATACAGACTCACCATTACTAGTTCAGGAACAGTTCAGCTGAAAATGAAAATTCTGTCATCATTCTATCAATTTGTGTGAATTGTTTCTGTAAATAAGCAGCATAATTCTACCATAAAGAGAGGGAAGACATTCACAAACAGATTTCCCTCTGTCTTGCAGTTTTCTGTGCTCTTTATAGTCATATGATTCCTTAGCTAACTCATTCAAAAACACTATTACACTCAGACAGACAGGCCCAGATACTCAGGAACCTTGCTGTATACATTTCTTTGGAAAGCCAATGTTGCAGTATGTTGCAGTTTTGTTCATTTAAAGCCTTTAAATTCTTTAAAGTATGCAATGGGGTCGCATCTGTATGAGAGGGTGAATAAGGAAACACCCAATAAGTCTCTTGACAGGACAATACTAGAGTGAAATGATTCATTCTTAGTAACTATGCAACCCATTCTCTCCCTATAGTATAGCAACTGAAAGAACTGCATGCTGAAGAAATTACACACCAGCAGAGAATCTTCTCTGCCACTTTATGCTCGCCCCTGTGTGTTGTACTGTAAGTTTGAGCTGATCTGAGCAGAGATTGGCGCATTGTGTACTGTTGTGAACTATTTCTGCTGGCCTGCTTCCTTTGTGATTGTACAATGGGTGTGGTGGGATGTCATATCAGACCAGAGGAATGTGAAAACTTCTGCACCTCATTTCTTCAACATGCCTTGCGCAGTTTATATGAGTTAGAAAATAGAGGATTAAAAGTGTTATAAGTGAAACATTACATATGGAGGAATAAACATCTGAATGAAAACTGTGGTTGTTTTATGCCCTAAATACCTTTCCATTTTTTGTTCAATTATGTGATCGAATATGTTATTTTGGAATAATGACTGGCTTAGTTTTAATTAATTTTAATTTTGATCAAAGCTTATGAATTAAACAGCTCGTAAACATACTTTATCCCTATAAAAATACAAATAAACAGTTTAAGGTACACTATGTAACTTTTGGACCTCTAGTGGTTAAAAAACTAAACTGCATGCATTTTGCAGAAGAACATTGTTTTGGCTGTGCTTTGGCTCTGCGTGACTGTGCAGATGAATATAGATATCTCACTGCTCATAAAGCCTTCACCACTAGGCTTAAGAGATCTAACCAGTTCAGATGGAAAGGATCTTAAGATGACTAGCTGTTACTGTATCCATAAATAAATTCCATGCACAGCCCTACAACAACCATAATGAAATGACCCTTCACAATTGATAATGATTTACAGTCAACTCTGTTACATGTGTGGCAATATATCTGTTCAATAAAATACCTTACTCACCTGTAATAAAAGTAATAAAGATGCCAAAAACATTACTTTTACAACATTTAAAATCCATATCTGCCATGAATACAGAAGTATTTCAACATCAATTTTTCCCACAGGGATTTTTAGAAAGTCTTTGTAGAGTCATTAGCCATGAACCAAATGAACCAGCTGAGGGGATTCACACAATCACAAAATTTGAAAAAAAAAAAAAAAAGTTTAAAAACGGAGTATTTAACGGCTTAAATAAGGGAAAGAACTACAATCCCATGAAACATTGTGAATGCCATAATCACGCTATGATTAAAAACAATGGATAAATATAAAACTATTGATTTAAAGATATTCATTATGTAGAAACAGCAAATATTTGCATGGATAATATGCATATTTTGCAATAAACTTAAATGAAGTAGTTTGAGAACATAGGGAGACTTATGCACTATTCTATGACGTTTGTAGTATTATTAGTGTGATTAGTGTGTTCACAATGAAGTGTGGGATGTTGGACACTTCATGCACTCAAATGTCACAGCTTTAATTACATAGTGGAGGGGGAGGAGCTATTAGACTCCGAATGCAAAATTACCTTATTCATTTTTTTTTTCGTTCGTCTTTCCGTTAAGAACATCACCAACTTCAACTACATGGTTGTGTACATAGTGCATAAGTAAGTACATAGTCTATAGTGTGTCATTTGGGACTTAACTTGACTATTGCTGCGTCTGAAATTGAATACTTCTCAACTATATAGTAAGTGAAAAACAGCATGCGAACAGATGTCCGAATTATTAGTATTCGAAAAACAGTAGGCGAAAAGTACCCAGATGACTTACTACTTCCGGCGAGATTCTGAAATGTGCATACGATGGACACTTTACTATCCCATGAGGCCACGGGGGAGGATTTGTGAATGGAGTTGAAGGGACATAACTGACGCTGGTAGGTCATGTGACAGTAACAACATGGCGGATGTAGTACGTTCGAATTCATTCATACTACACACTTTCGTACTATATAGAACATCCTTTTTCAATGGTCGTGAAGTAAACTTAAAGGTGCCGAAGAACATGTTTTTAAAAGATGTAATATAAGTCTAAGGTGTCCCCTGAATGTGTCTGTGAAGTTTCAGCTCAAAATACCCCATAGTTTTTTTTAATTAATTTTTTTAACTGTCTTTTTTGGGGGATCATTATAAATGCGCCGATTCAGGCTGCGGCCCCTTTAATTCTCGTGTTCCACGCCCCAAGACCTCACGCTTGCCTTACACAACATAAACAAAGTTCACACAGCTAATATAACCCTCAAAATGGATCTTTACAAAGTGTTCGTCATGCAGCATGTCTAATCGCGTAAATACAGTATTTATTTGGATGTTTACATTGATTCTGAATGAGTTTGATAGTGCTCAATGGCTAAAGCTAACATTACACACTGTTGGAGAGATTTGTAAAGAATGAAGTTGTGTTTATGCATTATACAGACTGCAAGTTTTTAAAAAATGAAAATAACGACATTCTTGTCTCCGTGAATACAGTAAGAAACGATGGTAACTTTAACCACATTTAACAGTACGTTAACAATATGTTAACGAAATATTTAGAGACAATTTAAAAATATCACTAAAAATATCATGATATCATGGATCATGTCAGTTATTATTGCTCCATCTGAGATTTTTCGCTATTGTCCTTGCTTGCTTACCTAGTCTGATGATTCAGCTGTGTACATCCAGATGTCCTGCGCTTGTCTAATGCCTTGAACATGGGCTGGCATATGCAAATATTGGGGGCGTACATATTAATGATCCCGACTGTTACGTAATAGTCGGTGTTATTTTGAGATTCTCCTGTTCTTCGGAGGTCTTTTAAACAAATGAGATTTACATAAGGAGGAGGAAACAATGGTGTTTGAGACTCTCTCTATGTCATTTCCATGTACTGAACTCTTGTTATTCAACTATGCCGAGGTAAATTCAATTTTTGAATCTAGGGCACCTTTAAGTTCAAATGTAATAGGCTACCTACTTTAAAAAATAATTTGAAATAATGCTGGCTAATGGCTTCAACAAAAGCATCAATTAACAACTTTGTAGCTCACAGTAGCCATCTTAAATGGTTTATAAATTGTTAAAAATCTCCTATGGAGAAAATGAATGATTTGTACTTCTGAAACCCGACTGTTGCACTCTATCAGGACCCCAAGCAAATCCCTTTGGCTCAAAGGGTATATTCACACCATGTCGTAATTACGAGATTTCAGCATTCACGTCCTCGTAAAGCTCATAATTACAACTTGTAAATTGGGAATTTTTTAAGAGCTCAAAATTACGATAATTACGACATGGCGTGAACCCGGCTAAAGAGACCCGATTTCTCATGACACTGGTTTCAGTTGATAATATTCAGCTTTGCCATGGAAATATCTGACTGCTGATCAGAATCGAGTATTCCAGAAAGACGTGTAAAGATTTTTGATAAACATTTCTTACAAAGTTCAGTGCCTGGGGGAGTATTCATCACACACAGATGATAGGCTAACTCATGATTCTTGCAACAAATGTGTATATTCAATACTTTTATAAGCAACTTACCTTCTTTTCAGACTATACTGTACTATGGTTTAAACTATATGGAGACACAAAAACAGACAAGCAGACATAGCTGAATCAGTCTAAGCTCATTGTGCCAGTCATTGCCGTTTCCCACACAGTCAAGTGTGGGTTTGTCGTGTCTGATAAGATCTCAATGTCTTCCATCTACACTTTTTCAAATGAATGATCCAGCTTGGAACAGAAGCGAATACTCAGGGCCGCCTCCTCCGCCAACACCCACACTCCATTGACTAGGTGCGCTGGAGTCAAAGAAACCTGTGGAACACCTAAATGTACAATTGTTTGAGTTATCTGACAAAAGCACCTCTGAAATCCCGTTCTCACAAATCACAAACTCCAAAAAGGGTGCAGTTTGCAATTGGCACTGTAATTTTTATTAGTACGTGTATACTGCAACAATAAACTTGTACTGGTATACAGACAATTTCTTTTTTAAACAAATTTGTTCACAACCTGAATCAAATATTGTTTTGTTGTTCAGAATAATGAAATAAGTTCTAACTAGAAAACCGGCAAGCACCATCAAAGAAAGGGACCAAAAAATCCAAGAAACAACGTGAGTGTATCCTACAAATAGACACACCACAATTAGAAAATAGAATTTCAATTCAATTTTTTTTATATTAGTTTTCTTTCTTAAAAAAGCTAGTGCAAGTACAATATTTTACACAACTTACAGAGTATGCACGCATATGGAAATAAAATGAACCAAAAGAACAAATAAATTGCCTTTCACAATTATGTCCTATGCTTTATTTATTTATTTTTTTAATATCTATTTTCCTTTACTAAGTAAGGTGCAAAACACAACTTCCTTTTCCAACAGCCAACGCTTGCTACTGGCCAGAATCCTCAAATACAATTCCAAGAAAATAGAACCTCAGGATTGGATGTGACATTCATTTTTTTTCTTTAACAGTCTGGCTCAACATTTCTACATGATGTCTAACATACTATAGGTCCAGTAAATCCACAGCACTCAAACTATGGAGAAAACAAAACACTGACAATATGGCAACCTACCTCCACCGAGTCAATGTTTTTTTGAACAGTAGGTAAAGGTCCAATCAGGAGGTTTTATGATCGTGGATCTTTCTGCCCAATGGCAAGTGAAAAAAGAAGCTAGAAACAGCTTCCATTTCCCTTCCAATGGAAGACTTCAAATCTCTTTATGACAAGACCTGCAACACCTCTAGTCCAGCAAGCCTGGGGTATTACTGCTATATCTGAACCCACTCCTTCCTGAGGAATGACCAATGGCTTCCTGTGTATCACAAAACACATCTTTAACATTTCAACCTCAAAAGGGAAAACAAACAGGAAAAAAAAAAAAAAAAAAAAAAAATAGAGGTGGCTGGACATGCGTGCACGTTTGATGATAACCGGACGCTGTTCACCTTACAAGGTGGACATAGTGTTATTTCACATCCGGCTAATCTTATCTGGCCTCAGCTTTAAAATCATGGGGCGATAATTCATGAGAAACTACCTTCACCATTCATTCGGAATCTACACAAAACATACCTGGAAATGTTAAAATTAGGCCTAAAAAGATTTTACAGAGTACAATTTTACAGAGACATCTTATTAAGCATTCATTGGCAAGAAATCCAGAATTACAAAATGACCTTTTTTTCTTGAAGATATGTTATCTTGAGAGTGTACTTGTACAAATTCTGAAGGATAAATACACACGTTACGAGGCTGTTGATTGCTATGTGTGAAGGTGACATTGGGTATGTGAAAACAGCATCTGTACACGAGTCGGTTCCGGCCTGTGATGGTCGATACGTCCCTGGCGTTTAGTTCTCAGCGGTTAACCGTGGTTGAGCGTCCAGTTCGACCCAACAGTGACAAATACTCCTCGGGATTCAAGGGTTGTGCGAGTCTCACTCCTGTGCTCTGGACAGGCCTGGCCAGATGAGGGTGACAGAACACAGGATGTACCTCTCTCCGAGGAAGCCTTTGTCAGTTTGCCGGCTCACCAAAACGACGTGAGAGACGAGGGCCGGTGCACTGCTTTCACTATCCAGCACTGATATAGCTGAATGATCATATATCAATTATAGCATTAACAATAAGACTAGTTACAATACCCATATCAAGCAGCCCATACATCAAGTTAGGGTGAAACAAAACCATAATGTGGGCCTGTAGAAGATTCTCAGCCTGAGGTTATTAATCCAGCTGTTTGGACAATTGACAAGATGTCAAACAACAGTCAAGTTGAACAGAGAAATCCTGACTGATTTTACAACTAATTTCAAAGAAAAGCAAACTCAAAATAAAGTTGTTTTTCTTCAATGAGAGCCACAATAAAAGAAAAGAAAAACTTTTGATTTATTTTTCAAACTGCTGAAACTCGCAATCCAACATTCGTCTTTTTTTTTTTTTGTATTTGTGCCAGAAAAATGAAAGTAAAAACAAAGAAATTGTCAGCGGTGCTCCTCTTATGAGAGAGAGAGAGAGAGAGCTGTCACAGAGCCTCTCTTAAAAACATTCATTAAAACACTTTCTCTCGTCTCCTACCATGATAAAAGAGTGCTACAGAGGAGACCGAAGCAAAAGTACAAAGTCCAAAGTACATGAAGCAAGGTCAAATATAGAACCAACATAAAAATAAAACAAAACAGAACGACGGTGTTGGAGCACACATCAGTACAACAAAAAGTAAAGTCATCTCAGGTTCGCAGAGGACCATTCAAACTTTATTTCAACTCTCTGTCCTCGTCGTCTCAACCCGTTGGACCCAGGAACGGGCCGAGACGGAGGGAATTCGTATTGGAGGGGAGAAACTGCGATGACGCCATACTCTCACCCTATTTTCCTCGGGATTAGAAAGTGCTGAAACAGTATTATCAAGTCTATCTATTTTATAAATGACAAAAAAAATGTGCATTTTGTTTTTCGTTTGTTTCTATAAAAGTGGTCCCCACTTCGATGAGGTTGATGAATCATTTCTCAGTCTTTTTTTCAGTATCTTGCATGTGTGAGGATCTGGGCTTGTGACGTCAGAGGGACAACAGGCAGACGGACAGACAGCTTGTGATGCGGACAAACAGACGGACAGAGTGTGTTAGGAAGGCCTCATATGGTGTAGAGACATTGTGGGAAACCAAAGCACAGGGCCAATGAAATGACTGCTTCTGGTTACAGCAGTTTAACACACACAAGAATATATGTATATATATATATGTATATATATGTATATATATATATATATATATATATATATATACACCTCTTTACATGTACACAAACCTTTCAAAGGTCACACAACCTCCTCGACACACACATTCAAACCTATTTCTCATCCCTGAGTAAGCCCAAGGAAAGATTTTGACCTTTATCAGAAAAGCAAATGATGTTGTCATAATGTCAGAAACAGCAAACTCTCCCCTCTGCCAAAGAAAATGAAACACACTGAGGGTAGGGGGGGGTGCAGAAATGTGCAACATTTCAACAAAGTGAAGCACAATATTTGCAATGTTTACTCACAAACAGCGAAATAAAATCATAAAACCCACAGGCTACAAAGAGAAGGTATATGAATGGAAACCACAGAAACAGTGCTACATGCAGATGGCACAAACTGTTACGACGTTGGAAACATGTCAAGCTTAAACAGAAGAAGAGTTCAGAACATCACCAGTGGGGTTTGAGTTTCATGTGACATTGACTCTTTAAAATAGGTGTCAAAACAGCAGCCAACACTTTTAATGTTCTCTTATTTCTCTTGTATCTCAGCACTGGAGGTCATAAGAGACTATCTTTATCAGCACAATAAACCGCCAGCTGTACCATGTGCATCTTTTATTCTCTTTGTTTGTGATGACCATCAAAAGCGATGGCACAGAACATCTGTGATGTTTCATTCATTCAGGTCATCGCACGTCAAGCATATTTAATTCATTTGCAGTTGGACTTGTTCCTCAATATCAGATAAACAAACAGTGACATCAAATTAAGGTCAAAACGTCTTCAAGTAACAATTCCAAATGCAAACAAATAATATACCTGAAACTGAACGTCTCCTGGTCGATAACAAGTGACGCTTAAAGTCAACATGAATCAAAGTCAAACCCATTTACTTCCTCAATGCTCATTCCAGGTCTTATTGTGAGCGAATCATCGGTGCAAGGTACTTCAAAGAAAAGAAAAATAGGAAAAAACGTAAAACGACTTAACTTTTCCAATGATATCACTAAGGCCAGGCAGGTGTAACCCCTCCTTTTCGAACCACCCGCTCTAAGCGGGACTCGAACCCTGTTCCGCAGGCATGGGCGTTGGGCGCTCTAACAAGGAGGCTAAAGACCACCGTCTCTAGCGTCATTTGCTAGAGCACCTCTTGAGATCAGGGAAGAGAGGTTTACACGCATAGCTCTTACCGGCCTACATCTGTTACACTCACCCCCCTAAACCTCACTCCCATCCGGGTCACGGCACCAATATAACCCCTCTTTTTCGAACCACCCGCTCTAAGTGGGACTCGAACCCTGTTCCGCAGGCATGGGCGTTGGGCGCTCTAACAAGGAGGCTAAAGACCGCAGTCTCTAGCGTCATTTGCTAGAGCACCTCTTGAGATCAGGGGAGTGAGGTTTACAGGCATAGCTCTTACCGGCCTACATCCGTTACATAGGCTATTGGATAATCTTAACCAACTAGCTATTTAGGTATTGTTTTAGCAAACTCATATACATTCTGATATGAAAAGCCCACTTTTCTTGATTGAATATTCTGTTTAACTCTGGAATACGTCACATTATGGAAGCAAAATGGGTTGAAATGTCAATTCACATTGACTTGTATGCTAGGTGAGTATTACCGTTACATATTTGACCCCACAAAAAAATTAATTTCGACAGGCTAGGCAATATGAAACTCCATCACAAATACTGTCAAGGTTCTATGGCTATGAATGAGAGAGAGAAAGACAGATAAAAGAGAAAAGTGTGTGCCGGGTGAGAAAGAGGTCGCACGTACATGCCAGGCAACAGAAGGTAGCTAACGGTTGCGGTTGGGTAAACATACTCTGAGAGAGGCGTACTGGTTCTGTATGGGCACCTGAAGAGCATCTGGAGGTCACTATTGATTATGGGTTAAGACGGCTAAGAGGGGACAGACTCTGTCACTGCATATTAATTTACATTTCTCCCTGAAGTTACTGAGGGCTGGATGTGCAAACCGCAAATCAACCTAAAGAGGATAAAAAAACAGCTTGCTGAGGTCGAACAGAAGATCTGGCATTGATGTCCGGTTCTCTGTTTGTTTGTTTTTTTGGTTCAGCACTAGAGACTAAGGGTTATTGCTACGTGCCGTTGTTCGGAATGCTTCTCGTGTACGTGGAACCGCACTGTGCAACCAGAAGGAGGCAGACTGTAAAATGATCGAAGCAATGAAACACTGATCAAGAGAAGGACAACAGTGAAAGATAAGAAAAACAAAACGAATGCAAGACCGATTCGCCATTGACAGTCATGTTCTTGGGGTGGTTCATTGGACAAACAATATCACATCTTGTTTCTACCTTTTGGCCCAAAAAATAAACACAATGAAAATATCAAGTTTGATTGGTTGAAGCAGATACATCCACAAATACAATCTAAGTAAAACTAAAACACGCACATTACAAGGGGACAGAGACGCCATGTCAAATGGAAAAAAAGAAAAAATGCACGATTGTGGTGTTGATCTGAGAAACCCTGTTTTATTATAAAAAAATAAAGCATTTTTCAAATTGTATATGGGGTGCACTCACCCACCCTCCACCACCACTCATTAAATCCATCCATCCATCCATGCATCTTTTATTTTCTACTACTACCACCCATCTTCCTGCCAGATCTTCACCTACCCAAGCTAACTTGAGTGTGGCCGCTCGAATGACTCGACAAGTATGCAGGCTACAGGCTATGACTTCATCCACCCCTACGAAGCGAACGCCTCGACACAGCACCGTATACAATCCTGCTTCATGTGTATGTGTGTGATTCCAACCCTCCTGAAAAGGTTCTCTCTTGTTTTCCTAATGAAAATGAACCCAACAGACCTGCGAACCAAGCAAACATGTCAAGAAACTGCTACATTTCAGTAAAAATTGAGTTTTCGGCCCTGTCCTGTGCTGGCAGAAAACAAAATAAATCATGTTACTATCTCTCCAGATGTGCAAATTGCAATATTCTCTTAAGTAGAACTTAAATATCTATTTATAATATGTGTGGTTTGTACACACACACACACACACGCAAACACTCACGCAACACTCACACAAATATTCTACAGATCACTGAAATTACTACATGACTGTTTTCACATACGTTCGATGAGTCAGTGTCTTGGGGGACGGGACTAAAAACGTGCTCATGTAGTCTTGCGCTCTCATACAGTAAGATAGATATAGCATATGCAGTTCTATACATGTTAATGTACAAAAAATACATGACATATTTCAACATGATTGAAAATTACCATAACCGTGTACGTATTTATGCGTGTATAAGCCCGTGCGCAGATGCACACAAACTCACATGCGTGCACGACCACATACATTGCTAACAAACAGGTATATGACACCCTTCGATCCTCCAAAAATGTCTGTAGCCAGAGTTTCTCACTTTCATCTCTCACATCTCTTGTAAATATATAAACAGTCTCTGTATTCATTTCCATCTGCATTCACACTTTCATATGACTCTTTTTGCTTTAAATGACTTTAAATGGCAGTTGTTTAACGGGCCACGGCCTCTTGCGCCCGTCTTTACTCAAGCTGTCAGATCGCTTGAGATGGCTAAGCCAATCAAAAGCAATGAAAAAAAAAAAGTGCTTCCTTTAAAGCAGTCCTCTTGGGGACAAAATCTCATTGTTTGCTCTTTCATCAACTGTTACATTCATCCTTTCATAGTGACCCTCGTGAGCTATCACCTTCCCATAGAGTGCCATGCAACATCCAATTCACGATACAGCATACAGCACTGTGTTCATGTTTATAGATCAAAAGAAAATAGAAGTAGCAATAATAATAATAATAATAATAGTAATAATTAATATAATAATAATAATCATCAGTTGACTATCAGCTAGTGAGCATGACAGGTGTGTTAACTAAGTGCTTCAGGTCACTCATCTTATCCTCCTCAGACAACTTTCGCTCTCTTTCTATCGAAATAATCAACTTTCTTTTGTATGAACAAAAAACAGGCGAGACTGCACGAAAAACAAGGGACTACTCTCCATTGTGTTTGTATGCATCAAGATACATACATGCATCTATATATATATATATATATATAGACAAGAACCCATTCTGTGTCTAAGTAAAAAAATAACCCCTGATTGCAAGGTTTACACATTCATCACAAAAAAAAAAAAAAAAAAAAAAAAATCTACCCATCAGGTATGATAGGAGGGTTTGAAAAGTGAGACAGAAAATTAAAACATGCAAAACTACAAAAATAGTTAAATAAAAGGTTAGACAGTTGGATATATAAAAATAGACTTGTCCATCTTCCCTGTTTAAAATGATAGTTTCGTCTTTCTATGGAGCAACTGTCCCCGCTCAATGACATCATCTCTCTTGGCCTGTACCATAGTATTTGGAAACTTCTTCTTGCATTTCAATAAATGTTAATATAATCTATGCTAGTCTAACTGTGCTGACGCTGCTGCTCTATATTGTTAGGATTGATTTGGATAGTCTCTTTTAGTCACAGTTAAACAAGATGGCTGACATCATGTAAACTCCTGCAACCAGTGGAGGAGTGATTTCCGTTCTGCCACCATTAGCAATGTTATTCACACCAGTTGTTCATCTTCCCTTGCTAACATTTTTAGGTTCACTCAGCAGGCGAATGTTTTAATTGCCACTAGGTGTAGTTGAACCAAGTTTGTGTGGGCCAAAAAAAAAAAATAGAGGATATCGTAGGTAAGAGACTAGAGAGGCTTAGCTTTGTTAGCTGTGACTGATTGTATATACTGAAGCCTTCAGGATACCATGCAGTGCTCAGGTGTCTCATAACCTTCTCACCTTGTACTACATCTGCCCTGAATTTACCAATCAAATGAATTGCACCAATTGTCGGTGTAATATTGAATGCATCTATTACAATGTTAGAAGTGATTATGTACATACTGAGTTAATTTAGCCTTTAAGTAATCTGGATAGAAAATCAAATCAGAACTCAAAAAAAAAAAAAAAAAAAAAAAAAAAATTCTGAGGGCAAATTTTGCTTTTAAAACCTGACAGTCCAATGTGCATTCACTTGCCAATATTTGATCTGCCTTCGATACTGATTTTAACCTCCTGAGGAATGAAGGAAGGCTTGGGGAACGTTAAAGGGGGCTCTCCTTCAGGATTTTCTACTTTGCGGCCCTCAGGGGCCGACCACCTCCTTTTACGGCCTGTGGGTTTACCGCTGGACTTTGATTCAGTGAGCGGTGGTGCTTTGCAGATGTCTCTTTCGCCAAACCTCAGTTCTCCATTCTCTCTATTGCCTTGACCGCCTCCACCTCCCTGATCTACACACTGCCCAAGTCCATTTTCCTGTTCTGTGTGCCGAACACCTCCACGCGTGCCGCTTGAGAGTGTTTTGGGTGATTTAAGGGGTGGACCGAGGGTCGGCACATCCAAGACTTGCCCCTGGCTCTTCTTAATGGAGCCGTTCCTCAGGTTTTTCAGAGTGAGGGAGATGCAGACGTCACCCACTGAAAGCTTGGTGCATGGCAACTCGAGCAGCTGGCTAGTCCGTTCCGGACAACAGGATGACCAGCCCTGGCCGAACACAAAGAAAGGATACTCTACTAGAACCTCCACGCTGACCTGCAAGAGAAAAAGGGAGGCAAAAAGAGAGGACATGGAATTCATACAGTAGAAGTCATGCACAAATGCCTGATGATATGAATGAAGGCCTTTGCTAAATAGCATCTGTTAATCAGCGCCTCTCAAACTGACAGACTTTAGAACTGCTTTTGAGTGGGTGGCCCCATCTCAACTCCCAGACAAATGAAGCAGATTTTTCATACAGCCTACTCACAGTACAACAGAAGGAAGCAGAAATAAGGAATGACTCAATTCTGCCAGTGAATCCCACACAAACTAAACAAAGATGCCATGGGGACAGCCAGGGGAGGGATTATGGAACAGGGAGATGATTTCAGCTGCCAATTTACCCCACATCTAGTTACACTGATTGAGTGCAGGTGGAGTTCATATAGGAGGACATTCACAGCCTCAAAGCATATAAAAAAATAAACTTAATGACTATCATATGGTTATTCAAACTGAGATGATAAAAATGCATGAAAGATGTAACAAAGTAAAGAAGATGCCTGGGCATTAGTAAAAGGTTTCTAAAAAGATTTTTGCCAATGAGCACTTAAAAATTAAATTAAATTAGCCATCTTTGGATACCATTTGCATATTATAAACATGTCTTAAGGTTCAAAATATATTGGCATATATTTCCACTGTAATTCCACTTCTTAAAGACAGCAGGACTCAAATAAATGTGATTCTAATATGAATGATAACATTAAAAAAATGCACTGTACTGTATGTACCTAATAATAAACACTCTATAAAAATATACACTATAAACATACATACAGCATTTGACAAGTCATTGCAATA
Organism: Chanodichthys erythropterus; assembly: GCF_024489055.1. Classification (NCBI taxonomy): domain Eukaryota; kingdom Metazoa; phylum Chordata; class Actinopteri; order Cypriniformes; family Xenocyprididae; genus Chanodichthys; species Chanodichthys erythropterus. The sequence continues at coordinate 26,397,598 of NC_090235.1, forward strand.
GTTATGTAGAAAAAAACAAAAAACAAACCTGTACTGTGTTTATAGGGGTGGGCAATATAAACAAAAAAATATATATTCTAGAAAACATTTTTTTTTTTTGTGATAATTTAGTTAAATATGGGCTTAGCCAAGGGTCAACTGCATAACGTTATTTTTTTTCTAATAAATTCTTTTACTACCATGTGCCGGAAGTTCTGTACAATGATGCTATAAAAAGTCATACCATTTGACAAATTTCTGCTGTTATTTCTATGGATATATCGCCCACCCTTATCCTTGTGTATATGGGAAATAATAGCTCACATTTGTCATCAAACATTTCTACAACAACTGTAAAGCAAAAATATATTATCCCACCTGTGAGCGATGCTCTCCTACAGCAAACTGTATAATAGCGAAGTTAGGTGTATGACTGCTGTCGATGCGCTCTACAGTGCTGGAGTCAATCTTCAGCTCATTGCTGATCTCAGCACTCTGAATGAAATCCTCCGTCTTCAGGTCCTCCACCCGCTTCAGTTCCCCATCTGCCAACTGGATGATGGAGCCCTTCGTGAAGTAAGGGGGCAGTGAAGGGGCTGAGGGTGGTGGTGGAGTCGTCAGCAGGCTGGCAGGGGCCGGAACCACGGGCAGATGCAACTGGGCTTGAACCACAGCTGCGGCAGGGTGGGGGTATGGGGCCGGAGGTTCAAAATTCTCCATTTTGGGGGCCGTTGAGGTGACGAAAGCATGGGGCAGTGCCGCAGACAAGGGCGTTGTGGTCGATGTAGCATTAGCTTCCGTTCCACTTACTGGGATGATGACCGGCTGAGTTCCAGGGATGACCAGGTGCTGGGGTAGGCTGGTGTGGTAGCTGAGAGGTTGCTGGTGCCCTGTGCCGGCAATGTAACCAATGATGGGCTGCTGGGTGGGGTAGAAATTGGTGGAGGGGAGGCCCAGGGAGAGTGACTCTGTGGTGTTATGCGTGGTCTGGATAACTGCATGAGGAGACAGTGTGGTAACTGCTCCCTTCAGATTGTCCACAGGTGGAGGTGGAGGAGGAAATGGAAGGGAGGCAGAGGAGGAGGAACTGCGGGACACAGGTTTGCCTGCACAAATCCCTCCTTTTTCAGTGTGGGATGTTGGGGGAGGCAGCTTGTCCGGTGTACCTCCGGGATCAGCAACACTGGAGCTATGACTGTTTGGAACCAGCACCAACGAGGTCCGCAAGGCTGCACTGTCCTGCGCATATTCAGCAGGTAGCACCACATGCCGAGCCTCATAGTGATGTGGGCTCTGCTGCTGGTGAATCTGATGCTGATGGGAGGAGGAACCTCCTTTGGCAGTGCTGCTCTGCTTCCCTGCACTGGACTCGGGAGATGGACCAAAGCGTCTGTTCTTTTCCAGCTCTCCATTCAGCACCTCCCTGGGCCTTGTCTCCTCCCTCTTGGGTAAAAGTCCATCTCCGTACTGAACTAAGACCTGCGAGGGGCCACTCAGGGGGAGCGTGTGGTGAGGGTGTAGGTGTAGAGGCAAATGAGCATGGGGTGATTGTGCAGTCCTAGGGGATACGCTTAGAGGAGAACCAGCAATTTGGACATATTGGGTGGAGTGGGCTGAAGAGGTGTTGTCAGTTGTGACGAGGCCTGAACGGCCCAAATGGTGGTGCTGGTCAATTTTGGATGCTGGAGAAATGGAGGTGCTGGCATAAACATCACGTTGTGTGGTAGTGGTGGCAGCCGAATGGGGAACTAGGGGGGAGATGTAGCCAGCATATGGTGCAGAGTACGGAGAGCTGATGAAATGTAGATTGGGAGGCAGGGGTGTGTATTGGATGGTGCCGTGGGGTGACGTGTACACTGCAGGTATTGTGGTCACTGCAGGTGGAGCTCTGGTTGAGTGAGTGGATGAGGAAGGTGCGCTCTCAGCCGTGGCCGACAACGGTTTGTATTGAGGCCCATCGGATTCTGCGGAGGTGCTGATGTGCAGCCGCCCTCTGTCATGCCCGCTTGCCAGACTGGCAAGCCAGGCCAGGTTCCCCCCACGCTGGCTCTCACTTGCAGGCGCCATCACCATGGGCCTATCCTCTGAGGGCAGAGTGCTTGCTGGGATTTCACGCTTTTTGGGGGGCAGGCATTCATTGCTCCGCTCCTGGTTTGACTTCATGGTGTCTGAGATTCTTGTACCACACTTTCTGGATGTTTCTTCCCCCTGGCTTTTTTGGCTCTTTTCCTCTCCCTCTTGGTCTCAGTTTGTCTGGCTAACAGAGTGTGCCCTCCCACTGATTGACTCGGAGCGAGGATGGGGATGGGGTAGAGAGGAGAGTGGTGGTGATAGGGGATATGTCCTGTGCCTAAGGTTGGATGGACACAGATTTCAGTCTTAAGCAATGGAAGTCACACCTGCTGTGGGAGAGCGGTCCATGCAATTCATGTGGAATCATTTCCCTCTGAGAGCGAGTCTCCAGGACTGCAAGAAGAACCTGAAAAATAAGCACACACATCATTAAGGTTATTTCTGTTTTAAGACAAGCCTATAAACTCTATCAAGACAGCTTAAAGTAAAAAACTAGTTCAGTGCATTCAACAGCTTTTTTAAGTTTTTTTTTAAGGTGGGCATCAGTATCTTGTGGATAACACTCATAGCGTGTGTGTTTGGAGTATGTAAGTGGACCCCCTGTAGGGCAAGATGGAACACACAGTGTGAGCATCATTAATAATGAACTGGCTCTCTGCACTCAGGGCCTATTTGAAGCAAGTAACACATTCACCATCATGCAACACATAATCACAAATTAGACTGGACTATACTCTATACTCTGTATACAGAGTATACTAATCGTGATATAAACATCTTAAAATTAACCCATTTTACTTCTGTAATGAGTCATTTTTCCAAAAAAAGATATTCAAAGACAAAAAAAATGTGTAGGCAGGGACTATTTTAACCATCATGAATTGACTGAATTGTGAAAAGTGGGTGTTTATATGGAATAATGACTCTAGATTTGAATTGATGAGTGACTGGCTGTCAGTATTAGAGGACTACATTAACCGACAACCCACATGGCTTAGGTGACATCAAATGAAAGGAAATATGTCAGAGACGAAGCAAGTCACATATTGATGCAAGATGTTTTTCTTAGGAATAACATGCACTAATGAATGAATGAATGCATAAGTGTATTAAGAATGTAAAAACTGTGTACATTGATTTGATGTTAACTTTAAGAGCTCTCCATCAAAGTAGGAAGTCAGTCCCTTTTTCTTCTCCCTCCCACTCCAGAGTGTATGGGGATACACGTGACAAAACAGTGATGTTGTGCAGTGTTATGGCTTGTTTGACATTTCTCCCTGAGCTCTATTGATTGGATCCATTCAGCTGCGTCTGTTGTCCAGAACTGGTGGGAGGGTGGTTTTGCATGATAAACAGGCCCTGATGATTTAACAAGTGTTGCAGTGCACGGTGCTATAAAAGCGCAGACGGTTTCTGCTATAAGGGAAACCTATCCTTTAAGCTGGTCTGTATAGCTGCTTACTTTTTTGTGTGTATACAACACTTAGTTACTTTTGTGTAAATGTACCATAGTATTACCATGATGTTTTTGGATATGTACAATGCTAGCATTGTGTTTTTTGGAGACAAAATTCTCCATGGTTTATTAGACATGGCACCACAGTAAGGGGCCGTTCACAAAGAACACATTTTTCTATTCCAATGCTCTACTTTTCCATTGTTTTTCTATGTAAACGCATGCTAGATGGACGTGTATGACCGTTGCGCTTGCGTCTCATGAACACCGCATTTTTAATACGCCATGTCAGGTAAAGAATTTCAACTTTTACACGCAGCGCCACACATCAATGTCAGTTTCATAACAGTGGACCAATCAGATGACCCCAAGGACGGGGCAAGCACTGTGAGTTTCTGTTTACAGTAGCAAGTTGGCATGGCAACTGTTTTATTTGAAGTCTACATGGCGGAGGAGGTGCTCATAGTGGCTGTATCTGGAAAGCCAGTGTGATTACTTTCTTTTTTTCCACGTCAAAAACAGTATCTATCTGGCTATTTCTGTTATTTCCGTTATTGCATCACATCTCAAAAGTGCGTCTCAAGACTCTCGTGTTCTGCACTGCGTTTTTTTTTTTTTAAACCATTGCTGAGCACTGCTACACTACTACCAACAGTACTACCATACCTTTTGGACATGTACCATGGTAGCAGTATAGTATTTTTGGATGCATCGTGAAGTAACAGGTATCAGATGGTAGTACTATGCAAGTACCATGGTATTACTACATGATGCACTGTACCACTGCACATGGTAATACAATGCGTGTTTGGACATAGTAATACTACGGTATTCTTTGAAGTATGTACCATGAAAAACCAGATAAACGGCATAGTATATGAATATGGTAGAACCATAATATATATCAATTACTATGGTATTACATCTGATAGCATCACTATATGACTAAAGCATGCCTGTCAAACTTCATATAATCAGACTCTGTTTTAAAATAGTTTATGTTTAGGTTCACAAAGGTCATGTCATCACTTAAAGCAGACACATCAGCCCTCGGCTGATTACAAACAGCAGGAGCATGTCCTCTCTGTTTGCTCTTAAGTCGAAGTAGTGTAGAAAGGTTACACAACAGCTGAAAATTATTGATTGACGCTATTGACATTGAGCAGGGTGTTTATTCTCAGCACTCTCTCAATCAGTGTTTCCTGCCTCTTTTTTTCTCCTTTTCACCCCCCCCCACCCGTTACACTCTCATTTATTCCCTTTGGCTCATATATCTTTTCATCTCTCTTTGCACCACCCCCAACCTCTCTTGTAAGTCTTTTTCCTTTACCATAATTTGCATCAGACAAGGGCAATCAAGCATGTTAATAACCCAATTATCATAATCATTTTAATTAATGATTTAAGTAATCATGCATGGTAGATGACAATATTATCTAGATGGTATTATAACTTTAAAGGCTATTCTAGAGGTTTAAACGGGTCTCTGCCAGGTCCTTGAACTAAAACCTTTATAATGAGATTATATTTGAAAACTGATTAAAATGGTAATCAGTGATTCATTGTTCAAGATGATCTACATCTTGATTTAGTCTCTGCTTGTAAGAGCATATGATATATGCTTCCCATAAATCAAAGCACAACCAAAGACACTCTTTTGCATCTGAATATGCATACTTCTCAGCCACATATTATGCAAAAAAAGTACAATCAATAAGATATGAAAACTGTGGAGAAAAAAGTAGCAGAGAACTGTGAGCTGGGCAGCTCTTTTCATGTTTAACTACTATAGGTACCAAGAAATTTCCCTGTGGTTAAACTGTACTTGTTGTATATTTACTTGTTTGAACATCTCAGTACATTTTTGTGGTTGTTGTTATCATAGGTCAAAGAACATTCAGGTTAAAAGGACAAATGCTACCATGGAACATGTAGAATGTACATTTCCAAGAATGTACTGATGTTGCACACCTGCATACCTAGATAATGCACTTCAACAACAATCAAGAAGACAGCTATTTACTGCATTCGATAAAAGAGAAGTAGTACCTCAAAAAAAAAAAAAAAAAGTTTTTCTCATTCAAAAACTGTAACAAAACAAAAATAAAACAAAAAAAATGCAACAAAATATGAGATCAAATAGTGTATAAAACATTTTTTTAAGCATCTTTTATTAATAACTGTGGCTTTTATCATCTCATATCAATTGTGAAAATATATGGAGTATTCCTAATTCTAAAAATTAGGAAACCACAAGACTATTTAATTGAACTACCAAAAGCAAAAAGGTGATTAAAATTAGTATATACAGTTGCAAGAAAAAGTCTGGGAACCCCTTGCAGAATCTGTGAAAATGTGAATAATTTTAACAAAATAAGAGAGATC